>NC_062569.1:20211666-20511666 GCF_022837055.1 Prionailurus viverrinus
GAAAATCTTCTTTAAAAAAACTATCACAGGTGACTCTATCACATAGCAGCTCAGCTCTATACCAAAGAAAGGTGTCCATGATCAACTAGATAGCAATAATGGGCTAATATTGAACACATGGCCATTTACTAACATAAATGCCCTGTAGGTATTAATAATTTAAATCAACAGCTTTAAAAGTGATAGACTCTTTTCCTCATTTTACCTATGGAGGAATGAGGTTTGTAGAGGGTAAGTGAATTTATCACAGTCCCATAAACCTTGAACAAGGGGAGATGAATTTGGGTGCTACCAGTGTGATTCCTTATAGAATGCCCAAGCTAGAAGTACCTAAGACCAATTGTAGTCCAATGTTGTAACCCATTTGATAATTCTTCTGGTAGATCATATGAGAGGTGGTGACTTACCCTCTGTTTACCACCAACAAAGGTTAAAGGGGAAATGGGCAATTGACTTACATGTTTCTCTTACTTAAACATACTGCTTTGATGAAGCATTGAAATATAGCTGAAAGTTAGTATTTCCTGGTCTTAATTCTGTCTTCAAGATTTATCTTGTATTCCACATGGAAGTTCTTTAATATTGGAAGACAAATATTATAACCTCACTGAAATGTTCATCCTCTCATTTGAAACATCCTTGTTTCTTCAAACATTCATCAAAGGCCATGACTTTCAGACCCATTCTTAAGTCTCAGTTCTTCAATATCTCTCATAAAATGTATTTATCACCTAAAATGATATTCCAGGTATAATCTGATAAGTGCAGCTTTATATAATAAATATTGCTTCTACTGCTGTGAACAATATACATTGGTCAGTTGAGTCTGTGCCTATATTTTAGTTTCCACATTACCCTGTTGGTTCATATTGAGTTTCACATCATCTGTAACCCCCAACGTGTATTACATCCAACTAAAATGCTTCCATATAGTGTAGGAAACTGTCAGTAAAACAAAAGCCAACCTACTGAATGGGAGAAGATATTTGCAAATCATGAATCCAAAAAGGGGTTAATATCCAAAATATATAAAGAACCAATACAACTTTTACCAGTCAAACAACCTGATGGAAAAATGGGCAGAGGACTTGAGTAGACATTTTTCCAAAGAATATATAAAGATGACCAACAGGACAAATATACTTGGCATCCCTAATCATCAGGGAAATGCAAATCAACCCCAAAATGAGATATCACTTCACAGTGACTAGATTGGCTGTTATTAAAGAGACAAGAAATATGGGGCAGCTGGCTGGCTCAGTTGTTGAAGCATGTGACTCTTGATCTTGGGGTCATAAGGTCAAGCCCCATGTTAGTCATTTAGCTTACTTATAAAAAAGACAAGAAATAACAAGTGCTGGTGATGATGTGGAGAAAAGGTAAACCTTGTATGCTTTTAGTGGAAATGTAAATTGGTGCAGCCACTGTGAAAAATAGTATGGAGGTTCCTCAACAAGTCTAAAATAGAACTACCATATGATTCAAAAAATATACTTCTTGGCATTTACCCAAATAGTAATTTGAAGAGATACATGCATGTCTATATTCATTGCAACATTATTTAGAATAGCCAAGCTATGGAAGCAAGCTAAGTGTCCATCAATAGATGAATGGATAAAGATGAAATGTTGCCATTTGTGACAATATGGATGGACCTAGACCTGACTGTGCTAAGTGAAATAAGTCAGACTGAGAAAGATACTACGGTATGATTTCTCTTATATGTGGAATTTAGAACAACAAGCAGACAAACAGAAACATACTCATATGTATGGGAAACAAAATGTTGGTTACCAGAGGGGGCAGTTCTTGGGAAGGATGGGTGATATAGGTGAAGAAAGTTAGAAGGTACAAATTATATTTTACAATTTATAATTTTACAATTACAAAATAAGTAAATCATGGAGATATAAGGTACAGCATAGGAAATAGAGTCAATAATATTGTAATAACTTTGGTGACAGATGATAACTGTCTACAAATCTCTATGGAGATTATTTCATAATGTATAAAAATATTGAGTCATCATGATGTACACCTGAAACTAATAGTATACTGTATGTCAATTATACTTCAATAAAAATCTAGCTAAAAACCCCAAAGCCTTTCTAATGTTAATAATATATATATATATATATATATATATATATATGTTTTAAATTTTTTTACATTTATTTATTAGAGAAAGAGCCAGCTCATGAGTGGGGGAGGGGCAGAGACAGAAGGAGACACAGAATCCAAAGCAGGCTCCAGGCTCTGAGCTGTCAGCACAGGGCCTGATGTGGGGCTCAACCCCATGCATGTGAGATCATGGCCTGATCCGAAGTCGGACGCTTAACCGACTGAGCCACCCAGGCACCCCTCATAATATTATAGTTACGTTTGTCTTCTTCACTCTGTATTTTTTCAGATTGTTTCTAATTTTGTCATTGGTTTTCATTGTGTTTTTGCCTTATACAACTCGCACTCTTCTTGTAAGATCTTTCTGGGGTTTTTGTATGTCACACTTTTCTGACTTGTATTTATGTGGTTGTGTGGAACCATTTCTTTTTCTGGGGTGGGCCTATGTTACTTGCCTGTACAGTCAGACCACTGCAGTCTTCTGGCAACAGTCCAGTCACAGGTCATTGGTCTATTTCATAGCCAACTATATATAATTCTGGGTCATTTTTAGAGATACTCCAAAGAGTTTTTGTCCTCTACTGGATCTGAGCCCAAGAGGCAAAATATCAATCCGCATATGAGAGAAATTTTCTCAAGAACAAACATAGTTGAAAGCGGAAAAGAAATTTACTGAAGGGGAGAATTCATCTGACATCTTTTGAGCCCTTTCATTCATTTTTATTTAACGTCCATTTATAAAATCTTTAGTTAATTGAGTTGATAAATACTCTTCTCTGCTTAAGCCTATATGGGCTGGATTTCTGCCTCTAGCAAGCAAGACAGTTGACTAACACAAACATAGTACAATGCAATATTTATTGCCATTCTGTTTTATTTCATTTGCCTTCTCTAGTTTTTCCAGGTCATTAACAATTTTGAAATTCTGTTAGTCTTCTCTCCCAGCTTAGCATCATCCCCAAATTTGGTAAGTCTGTCTTATCTGTGTTTCTGTGTTTCCTTAGTTGTTGACAAAAATCTAGAAATTCCAATGGCAAATTTCCTACAGCCTAATTAAGACCTTATTTCCATAATTCTTTACTATTCTCAAAAAATGTACCATATGAGACAATCTACACATATAGTAATCCACCCTAAAACTTTGCAGTCAGCATTATTTTTTTCATAGCAGTGTGTGATCTGTAATTTATTTTCCCCCTTTTATTAAATCAGGATAGCAAATTCTTATCAGCCATCAAAACCAGAGCCTCTGGAGCCAGATTGCTGAAATCCCAACACTAGATCAGCAATGCATTATATAATTTTGGTCAGGTTAATTAGCCTCTCTGAGCTTCAGTTACCTTATCCATAAACTGGAGATGATAATCAAACCTTCCTCAAAGGGTTGTAAGAGTTAAATGTGAATAATGCTTATAAGGAATTTAGCTCTGTATCAGTTAGGATTCCAGTAGACAACAGATGACACCCTCAAATTAGGATAACTTACAAAGAGATTAATGAAGAGACCATTTACAAGGATGTGGGCAGCATGTAGGGGAATCATGAGGAAAATGCTGGAGTTGAGCCCACCACAGGCCTAAGCAGTGAGAGGAGTGGGAGCTGTTGCAGGACCTCAGAAGTGGAGAGTCAGATAGACATTAAACCTTGAGAAGGGTAGTGACCACCAACAGAGGTGTGTCGCCAGCCTCAGGCAACCTTGCCAAAGAGAGTGGGAGACCAGATACCCAACTTCCTACTCCTTGCTCTCCTGGCAGGGATCCCCCAATGGCTAAATCCAATTAAAAGCCAGAATACACGGAAGCAGGTTGGTGTAGTGAATGTAGATTAGTCTCCTCATCACAGAAAAAGGTGTACAAGTTTGGAGGAGCAGATGGGCTACATCCAGCAACAGTTCAACTCCTAAGAGTACTTTCTATTAAAAGTAATTTTTAAAACCATTCAGTTACCTATTCAGGTTCCCTAATAATCCTCAGGTGTAGTCTTCCTAGATTTGCAGAAAATTTAACATGAAGCTGTGGGTTACCCTTTTTTATGTTGTCTGTTAGTATGAACCCATGAAATTGTCATTTTGTTGGTCAAAATAGCTTATTGCTTATACTTTCTTATGATTCAAAGCAATATACTGAGCATGAGCCTCTTTAGTCTGATGGGACTAGGCTTTAGAGTATGCTTTGAATTAAAGGAGAATGATAGAATATCTGGCTGGAATGGTAGACTGGGCCCAGATAGATAAAGACATTGGATGGTATGCTAAGACATTCTGAACTTAGTATGTACTCATTTGGAAGACACTGGAGATTTTGTTGGTGTTTTGTAGATATGTTTTATTTTTGTTATTTTTAAGTTGTTATGTAAATTCCAGTTAGTTAACATACAATGTAATATTAGTTTCCGGTGTACAATGTGGTGATTCGGCACTTCCATACATCACCCTGTTCTCATCACGAGTGATGAGCTCCTTAATCCCCATCATCTATTTAACACATTCCCCCACCACCTCCCCTCTGGAACCATCAGTTTGTTCTCCATAGTTAAGAGTCTGTTTCTTGATTTGTCTCACTCTCTCTTATTTTTTTTCCCTATTCTCATTTGTTTCTTAAGTTCTACATATGAGCGAAATCATATGGTATTTGTTTTTCTCTGACTGACTTATTTCACTTAGCATACATAATACTCTCTGGCTCCAATCCACCCCATTGCAAGTGGCAAGATTTCATTCTTTTTTATGGTTGAATAATATTCGTGTGTGTGTGTGTGTGTTTGTGTGTGTGTGTGTGTGTGAGAGAGAGAGAGAGAGAGAGAGAGAGAGAGAGAGTCATATCTTCCTTATCCATTCATCAGTGGACACGTGGGCTGTTGCCATAATTTGGCTGTTATAGATGCTGCTGTTATAAATGTTTGGGGTGTATGTATCCAGTATATTGACTTTTTCTTTCTTGGTTACAAAGAGAGTTAAATCTTTGGTTCCCAAAGAGTTAGAATTGAAGCCTAAAATAATGCTAGTTTCCCCAAACATTTGATTGATTAAGCTGTCAGGAAAGTAAATGAACAATGTGTTTAGAATTTCACTTCAGTAGAATAAAATTTACTTCCATCTGTAGATTACAATAATGATAACAACAACATTAACATTATTTCTCACTGTTAATTCTGCTTCAGGCTTCATTCAAATTGTTCCACATGTATTATCTCATTTAATTGTCTTCAACAAATCTGTGAAACAGGTTCTACTCTTATCCTTGTTTTACTGATGGAAAAACTGAGGCCAAGAACATTTAGGTAATAAGTCCAACAGCATGCATGTGGTAAGTGGGACAGTGATTATTCTACCTGAGGCCATTTGATCCCATATATCAGGAATTTAGCCAGTAATTTATAAAGTCTCCACAGGTGTTTTGAGGGAGCCCATCACTAAAACATTTTGTCTTTCTTGAATGTTTTGTAATTTCAGCCAAGAAAACTTCTTTCTTCACATGCATTATTCATCTTGTTATCCCCTATACATTCTAGCCTAGCACTTTGTCTTTGGTTAGTGCCCAATAAATCTAGGTAACATTCAATTTCATATACCATGTACCCTGATGTTCATATCACTACTGGTTTTTTTCCTTCTTTCTTTCTAATTCAGGCCTTTCCCACTCTTCTCCCTTTGGTTTGTGAACTTCTCTGTGAGTCCGTACTCTTGTCAGTTAATGTTACTCCTTCTTTTCCTGTTGGATCATTTCATCTAAAGAAGATGGATGCCGGGGCGCCTGGGTGGCTCAGTCGGTTGAGCGTCCGACTTCGCTCAGGTCACGATCTCACGGTCTGTGAGTTCGAGCCCCGCATCAGGCTCTGTGCTGACAGCTCAGAGCCTGGAGCCTGCTTCAGATTCTGTGTCTCCCTCTCTCTCTGGCCCTCCCCCCGTTCATGCTCTGTCTCTCTCTGTCTCAAAAATAAATAAATGTTAAAAAAAAAATTAAAAAAAAAAAAAAGAAGATGGATGCCAATTGTTACGCTCATTGAACTGAAACTTGATGATGTGTGTGCTATCACAGTTACCAGAATGCTTTAAAATATAGCTCTTTAGGGGTGCCTGGGTGGCTCAGTCGGTTAAGCGTCTGACTTCCGCTCAGGTCATGATCTCGCGGTCCATGAGTTCGAGCCCCACATCAGGCTCTGTGCTGACAGCTCAGAGCCTGGAGCCTGTTTCAGATTCTGTGTCTCCCTCTCTCTCTGACCCTCCCCCGTTCATGCTCTGTCTCTCCCTGTCTCAAAAATAAAAATTAAAAAAACATTAAAAAATAAAATAAAATACAACTCTTTGGTTAGATAACTGTACTCTTTTGTGGGGAAAAATGATTATTATCTGTCTCCTCCCCTGTTGTTTTCTCCTGAGAACAAATGAATACCTTCTTCCCCATGGATCTTGTCTTTTTAACCTGTGGTCCTCAGTTGGTTTAGTTCCTGTTAATTGTCTAACTCCTGAACATTATTGAATTTCATTCATGTTTTAAATGCCCATGATGGAGATTAGACTCTTGCCAGAATGTCCTTGTATTCATGGTGGGCACCCAGAAATATATCATTTTAAACCTGAGTATCAAGGCCTAGAAAAACAAATACATTTTGCTTTTATTCCTCACTTTCCATTTCTGCTTTTCTCTTTTACTTGCCTTTATACTTGGACTGTTCACTTTCATTGTGTCCCCAGTAATTCATCAGCAACCCACCTGAAAACTACATGTCTCTGCTTCCTGGAACTTGTAACAGGATCTGCACCATTTCTGAATGCCAGAATTTTCATTACTTTTCTGTAGGTCGGTCATGCTTTAGTCATCTAAATTCTACATCTTAAAATGAACCATACCCACTGTTCCTTTCAGAAATTCCCCTTGGAAATAGCTATGCTTCACTGATTGTTTTATAGGAGTCTCCTTGGTTAGGTGGGTGTCTGGGGGGAACGCTACCTTTAGGCAGGTCTGGCCACTTCTCTCTCCTCTGTTTCTGCCACATTTCTACTGTTGGAGAAACTTATCAAAGACAATTACTTCGGCATATACTCATGGCTAAGTCCCAGGATTTCAAACTATAGAAAAAAATTTTAAACCAATTTTAAAATGTTTTCAAGAAACCACCTTTTCTTCTGTGTTCTTTATAATGCTCTGGGTTAAATGATGAGTAAAATGTTTTTGTCTTTAATTGAAAAGGTATTATATTTGGATATGGTACAGCTTTTACTTAACAGTCAAAACATCTTTAGAAAAGAAGGGGTGTTAGATGAACACTGGGAACAAGGCTGTCTAGCTCTGTGTCTCATAATTTAAGTGGCCTTGTTTGGAGCAAAGAAGATAGGGTTGGGAAGTTTTTTGTGTTCTTCTAGTATTTCTTCTTACTCCACTAGTTGTCTTGAACCTGATTGCTTTTTCATGGAGATCAAACCAAATGATTTACGTGATTTAACACACTTCATTCAGAACATTTTATGTGCACTGTACAGTTCATTAATGCTCAGATGCGAGCTAACATTAGACTGCTCAATGTTCAGTGATTGTCTTACACAGACAGCAGTGTATAAATCTGCAGTGTTTACTTTATGTGCACATCTTTTGGGTATCCTAAAAACAGTGTAAAATGATTAAGTACCATTTTGTAAATTTTCCTATTGAATGCATATTTTAAAATATTTTTTATCTAAATTTTGAAATACTATTATATTAAAGGTAAATTCAACACATCTCTGGGCTGATATTTGATATTCCATTATCCTGTAAATTTCTTTTGCCTAGAGTATCAAAGATAGCTTTAAAATGTACAATATTTTCTTTTCCTGAGTATTTCTTCAACCTCATTTAATGCTACTTGTTTTAAAAAATTTACTGAATTATTCTTGAATTAAAACGTTTGCGATAATTAAAACATTCTTGAAAATAACATCTCAGTAGGAAAACTGGTGTAAATTAGTATCCCATAATATCACATATCATTTGATAGTTCCAACATCCATTTATTTTTGTTACATGTTTTAAACCTATGATACATATTTTAAAGTCTTTGTAGTCAAGTTGACTCCTTTTGTTCCCTTTTGACATGATTTTCTGTCAATAATTTTTAATCATGTAAATCCTCCTTTTGAGATCCAATTCATGACAATTATGATGGGAGTTTGACATACTGTATTATCCTGATAGGATTACCACCCATCTGATTTGCTAAGGACTGACAGGGTTTTAGGGAGAAGGATGTTCAGTTTGAAAACCGCCATTGTCCTGGTCAAAAACATCTCAGGTTGCCTGGTTGGGGGGAGGGGTCACCTGGGATGCAGGGTTTTCAGTGTTAAAATGAGGAGAATTCTAGGTGAACTAGGATGATTGGGGATCCTACTTCCTGACCTTCTATAGATTTTAATTTAGAGTAGTTTTAGGCATGGTGCTTAGTACCGAAGTGAGTATTAAACATAATCTAATATAACCTAACACAGTTAGACTGTTTTTGCTGCAAAATCTTCTTATATTTTTAATTACTTCTTTTTTTTTATTTAAAAAAAATTTTTTTTTCAACGTTTATTTATTTTTGGGACAGAGAGAGACAGAGCATGAACGGGGGAGGGGCAGAGAGAGAGGGAGACACAGAATCGGAAACAGGCTCCAGGCTCTGAGCCATTAGCCCAGAGCCTGGCACAGGGCTCGAACTCCCAGACCGCGAGATCGTGACCTGGGTGAAATCGGACGCTTAACCGACTCCACCACCCAGGCGCCCCTATTTTTAATTACTTCTTGATCCCAAGTTGGTTAGGAAGTGTTGTAGACTTTTTTCTGGTATAATCACCTTGATTTCCATGATGAAACCCCAGGGAGTGATTTTTTGGCCTTCCCTTTCCTCTCACGACACATCTCCTGGTGGAGTCCCACTCTACCCAGCAATAGGTAATACCTTCTTCTGCTGTGTTCTCATAACTTCAGTAAAATTTGGTGTCTTTTAAAAATTTTCCATTCGGGGCGCCTGGGTGGCGCAGTCGGTTAAGCGTCCGACATCAGCCAGGTCACGATCTCGCGGTCCGCGGGTTCGAGCCCCGTGTCGGGCTCTGGGCTGATGGCTCAGAGCCTGGAGCCTGTTTCTGATTCTGTGTCTCCCTCTCTCTCTGCCCCTCCCTTGTTCATGCTCTGTCTCTCTCTGTCCCAAAAATAAATAAACGTTGAAAAAAAAATTTAAAAAAAAATTTTTCCATTCCCTTTTCTCCAAGGATTTTCCTGGTTCTGTCAACTTCTGTCTTTAACCTGTCACACTGTTCATCATCTACTCTTGGACCCTTACACCATTTGGTTTGAATTATTTGGATGAAAACTCGATTTCTGAATTTCAGCTCAGTCTCTTTCTTCTTGGTCTGCAGTATGATGTGGTAACTAAAAGCAAGGACTTCAGAATTAGATGGCATAGCTCAAACTTCAGCTCTACTATTTGCCAACTCTGGGACCTTTAACAAGTTACTGTACCTCTCTGTGTCTTAGTACTCTCAGCTTCTTAATTAGGGCAGTAATAGGAGGTCTAGTGAAGATTAAAATTATTGTATCCAGGAGACTTCCAGGTTGATGGCGGGGTAGGAGGACGCTGGGCTCACCTCGTCCTGCTGATCACTTAAATTCCACCCACATCTGCCTAAGTAACCCAGAAAACCACCAGGAGACTAGCAGAACAGACGCTCTGGAGCCAAGCATAGACAAGAGGCCCACAGAAGAGGGTAGGAAGGGCAGAGAGGCTGTGCACGCTACATGGACTGGTGGAAGGGAGCTGGGGAGGTGGAGGGGCAGCCCACCTGGCAAGGCAGAGCCCCCAAAGTCTGGCTCATCAAAGCAGAGGGGCTGGACTCTGAGTTCCGACAGCCAGCAGGCCTTAACATCTGGAATGTTAAGAGTCAACAGCTCTGCTCTCGGAGAGTGGGGAGGGTGAGAGGATGCCAGGAGGGAGAGTTGTTGAGCCCCAGAAGACAGAGCTCAGCTTGGCAGAGGAACAAAGGCAGTGGCAAGTGCCATTTCCCTCTCCCATCCCCCAGCCGAAATTCCAAAGGGAACCAGTTCCTGTCACCATCACTGAACTTGCTAGCACCGCGCAAAGCCCAACACTGTGCATCTGTAGATTCATCCCTCCGTCGGCCTGCCTCCCTCCTGGTGCTGCAGGGCCCCTCCTGCAGGGGACCACCCACAGCAAAGGGAGCTAAGCCTACCCCTCCCACCCTGTGCACCTTGTGGATCCACCCCTGCTAATACACCCTTGGCCACATCCCATCAAAGCAGCACCACAAACCTGGCAGTGTGCAAGTAGCCCAGACAGGGGCCACACCACTCCACAGTGAGTCCTGCCCCCGGGAGAGGGGAAGATAAGGTACACACAAGTCTGACTGTGGCCCCAGCGGTGGGCTGGGGACAGACATCAGGTCAGGCTGTGCCCCGCCCACCAACACAAGTTACTCCAGACAGCACAGGGGAAGAGCCCTGCAATTTGGAGCCACCCCAGGGACTACCCAAAATGATGAAACGGAAGAATTCTCAAAAGAAACTCCAGGAAGTAGCGACAGCTAATGAATTGATCAAAAATGATTTAAGCAACATAATGGAACAAGAATATAGAGTAATAGTCATAAAAGTAATCGCTGGGATTGAAAAAAGCATAGAGGAAAGTCTATTGCTGCAGAGGTCAAGGGACTAGGAAATAGCCATGAGGAACTAAAAAATGCTATAAATGAGGTGCAGAATAAAATGGAGGCGGCCATAGCATGGACTGAGGAGGCAGAGGAAGGAATAGGTGAATTAGAAGACAAAATTATGCAAAACGAGGAAGCTGAGAAAAAGAGAAATAAAAAAAAATCCAGGAGTGTGAGGGGAGAATTAGAGAACTAAGTGATGCAATCAAACAGAACAATATCTGTATCATAGGAATTCCAGAAAAGAGAAGAAGAAGAAGAAGAAGAAGAAGAAGAAGAAGAAGAAGAAGAAGAAGAAAAAGAGAGAGAGAGAGAGAGAGAAAGGGGCTGAAGGTATACTTGAACAAATCATAGCTGAGAACTTCCCTGATCTGGGGAAGGAAAAAGGCATTGAAATCCAAGAAGCACAGGGAACTCCCTTCAGATGTAACTTGAATCGATCTTCTGCATGACATATCATAGTGAAACTGGCAAAATACAAGGATAAAGAGAAATTCTGAAAGCTGCTAGGGATAAACAGCCCTAACATACAAACGTAGACACATAAGAGTAGCAGCATACCTATCTACTGAAAATTGGCAGGCCAGAAGGGGCAGCAGGAAATCTTCAATGTGATGAACAGAAAAAAAATATGCAGCCGAGAATCCTTTATCCAGCAAGTCTGCCATTCAGAATAGAAGGAGAGATAAAGGTCTTTGCAAACAAAAACCAAAGGAATTCATCACCACTAAACCAGCACTACAAGAGATCCTAAGGGGGATTCTGTGAGGGAAATGTCATAAGGACCACAAAGTACCAGAGACATCACTACAAGCATGAAACCTGCAGACATCACAATGACTCTAAACCCATATTTTTCAATAATAACACTGAATGTCAATGGACTAAATGCTCCAACCAGAAGACATAGGGTATCAGAATGGATTAAAAAAAAAAAAACAAGACCCATCTATTTGCTGTCTACAAGAGACATATTTTAGACCTGAGGACACCTTCATATTGAAAGTGAGAGGATGGAGATCTATCTGTCATGCTACTGGAAGTCAAAAGAAAGCTGGAGTAGCCATACATATGTCAGACAAACTAGACTTTAAATTAAAGGCTGTAACAAGAGATGAAGAAGGGCATTATATAATAATTACAGAGTCTATTTATAAGGAAGAGCTAATAATTATAAATGTCTAAGCACCAAACACGGGAGCCCCCAAATATAAAACAATTAGTCACAAACATAAGCAGCATTATTGATAAGACTGTAGTAATTGCAGGGGACTTTAATACCCCACTTACAGAAATGGATAGATCATCTAGACACAGGATCAATAAAGAAACAAGGGCCCTGAATGATACATTGGATCAGATGAACTTGACATATATTTAGAACTCTGCATCCCAAAGCAACAGAATATACTTTCTTCACAAGTGCACTTGGAACATTCTACAAGCTAGATCACATACTGGGTCACAAAATAGCCCTTAATAAGTATAAAAGAATTGAGATCATACCATGCACACTTTCAGACCACAATGCTATGAAACTTGAAATCAACCACAAGAAAAAGTCTGGGAAACCTCCAAAAGCATGGAGGTTAAAGAACACCCTACCAAAGAATGAATGGGTCAACCAGGCAATTAGAGAAGAAATTAAAAAATATATGGAAACAAATGAAAATGAAAATACAGCAATCCAAACACTTTGGGATACAGCGAAGGCAGTCCTGAGATGAAAATACATTGCAGTCCAGGCCTATCTCAAGAAACAAGAAAAATCCCAAATACAAAATCTAATAGCACACCTAAAGGAAATAGAAGCAGAACAGCAAAGACACCCCAAATCCAGCAGAAGAAGAGGAATCATAAAGATCAGAGCAAAAATAAACAATATAGAATCTAAAAAACCTGTAGAGCAGACCAATGAAACCAAGAGTTGGTTTTTTGAAAAAATAAACAAAATTGATGAACCTCTAGCCAGGCTTCTCAAAAAGAAAAGGGAGATGACCTAAATAGGTAAAATCATGAATGAAATGGAATTACTGCAACCACTCTCTCAGAAATACAGACAGTTATCAGGGAATACAATGAAAAATTATATGCCAACAAACTGGACAATCTTTACGAAATGGACAAATTCCTAAGCACCCACACACTTCCAAAACTCAAACAGGAAGAAATAGAAAAGTTGAACGGACCCATAGCCAGCAAAGAAATTGAATCAGTTATCAAAAATCTCCAACAAGTAAGAGTCCAGGACCAGATGGCTTCCTTGGGTTATTGCACCAGACATTTAAAGCAGAGATAATACCTATCCTTCTCAAGCTGTTTCAAAAAATAGAAAGGGAAGGAAAACTTCCAGACTCATTCTATGAAGCCAGCATTACTTTGATTCCTAAACCAGACAGAGACCCAGTAAAAAAAGAGAACTACAGGCCAATATCCCTGATGAATATGGATGCAAAAATTCTCAATAAGATACTAGCAAATCGAATTCTGCAGCATATAAAAATAATTATTTACCATGATCAAGTGGGATTCATTCCTGGGCTGCAGGGCTGGTTCAACATTCACAAATCAATCAGTGCAATGCATCACATTAATAAAATAAAATAAAAGAACCATATGTTCCTGTCAATCAATGCAGAAAAAGTGTTTGACAAAATTCAGCATCCTTTCTTAATAAAAACCCTCGAGAAAGTTGGGATAGAAGGAACATACTCAAACATCATAAAAGCCATTTAAGAAAAGCCCACAGCTAATTTCATCCTCAATGAGGAAAAACTGAGAGCTATCCCTCTGAGATCAGGAACATGACAGGGATGTCCACTCTCACCACTGTTGTTTAACATAGTGTTGGAAGTGCTAGAATCAGCAATCAGACAACAAAAGGAAATCAGAGGCATCAAAATTGGCAACAATGAAGTCAAGCTTTCACTTTTTGCAGATGACATGATATTATTCGTGGAAAACCCGATAGACTCCACCAAAAGTCTGCTAGAACTGATACATGAATTCAGCAAAGTCACAGGATATAAAATCAATGTACAGAAATCAGTTGCATTCTAATACACTAATAATGAAACAAAAGAAAGACAAATAAGGGAACTGATACCATTCACAGTTACACCACGAATCATAAAATACCTAGGAATAAACCTAGTCAAAGATGTAAAAGATCTGTATGCTGAAAACTATAGAAAGCTTATGAAGGAAATTGAAGAAAATATGAAGAAATGGAAAAACATTCCGTGCTCATGGATTGGAAGAATAAATATTGTTAAAATGTCAATACTACCCAAAGCTGTCTACACATTCAATGCAATCCCAATCAAAATTGCACTAGCATTCTTCTTGAACCTACAAGCAATCCTAAAATTTGTATGGAACCACAAAAGACCCTGAATAGCCAAACTAATATTGAAGAAGAAGACCAAAGCGGGAGGCATTACAATCCCAGACTTTAGCCTCTACTACAAAGCTATAATCATCAAGACAGTATGGTACTGGCACAAGAATAGACACATAGACCAATGGAATAGAAGAGAGACTCCAGAATTGGACCCACAAAAGTATGGCCAACTGATCTTTGACAAAGCAGGAAAGAATATCCATTGGAAAAAGACAGTCTCTTTAACAAATGGTGCTGGGAGAACTGGACAGCAACATGAAGAAGGATGAAACTAGACCACATTCTTATACCATTCACAAAAGTAAACTCAAAGTGGATAAAGGACCTGAATGTGAGACAGGAAACCATCAAAACCCAAGAGGAGAAAGCAGGAAAAAAACCTCTCTAACCTCAGCCGCAGTAATTTCCTACTTGACACATCCCCAAAGGCAAGGGAATTAAAAGAAAAAATGAACTATTGGGACCACATGAAGATAAAAAGCTTCTGCACTGCAAAGGAAACAATCAACAAAACTAAAAGGCAACCGACATAACGGGAAACGATATTTGCAAATGACATATCGGACAAAGGGCTAGTATCCAAAATCTATGAAGAGCTCACTAAACTCCACACCTGAAAAACAAATAATCCAGTGAAGAAATGGGCGGAAAACATGAATAGACACTTCTCTAAAGAAGACATCCGGATGGCCAACAGGCTCATGAGAAGATGCTCAACGTCGCTCCTCATCAGGGAAATACAAATCAAACCACACTGAGATGCCACCTCATACTAGTCAGAGTGCCTAAAATGAACTAATCAGGAGACTAAAGATGCTGGAGAGGATGTGGAGAAACCGGAACCCTCTTGCACTGTTGGTGGGAATGCCAACTGGTGCAGCCACTCCTGAAAACAGTGTGAAGTTTCCTCAACAATTAAAAATAGACCTACCCTATGACCCAGCAATAGCACTGCTAGGAATTTACCCAAGGGATACAGGAGTGCTGATGCATAGGGACACTTGTATCCCACTGTTTATAGCAGCACACTTTCAACAAGCCAAATTATGGAAAGAGCATAAATGTCCATCAACTGACGAATGGATAAAGAAGTTGTGGTTTATATATACAATGGAATACTACTTGGCAATGAGAAAATGAAATTTGGCCTTTTATAGCAATGTGGATGGAACTGGAGAGTGTTATGCTAAGTGAAATAAGTCAGACAGAGAAAGACAGTTACCATATGTTTTCACTCTTATGTGGATCCTGAGAAACTTAACAGAAGACCATGGTGGGCGAGGGGGGGAAGGGGGAAAAATGCTACAGAGAGGGAAGGAGGCAAACCATAAGAGACTCTTAAAAACTGAGAATAAACTGAGGGTTGATGGTGGGTGGGAATGAGGGGAAAGTGGGTGGGCATTGAGGAGGGCACCTGTTGGCTGAGCACTAGGTGTTGTATGGAAACCAATTTGACAATAAATTTCATATTAAAAAATATGTCTAAAACATTAATAAAGATGTATATATAAATGGCATCAAAGCATTAAAGATGCGCAGTATGCAAAACAAAAAATAAATAAAATTATTGTATCTAAAGCACTTAAGTTATTCCGTAGCACATAGCAAGTATTGTTTGAACATTCATATTATTACTCTTGATCCTTCTTTTTATCTGACTACTGTAGTTTTATTCTCACACTTTGATTTTAATTTCTTAATATCTGTCCATACATTAATTGGGCAGATCTCTGTTAAATCTAAGCATCTAGAGCAATGAAAGTCACTTCTGTTATTAATTCTAAAAGTGCTCAAACCTTACATGTACTGAGTCCCCTAATGAACCCAACCTCATTGGTCTCATTCTATACCACTACACCAGCTATAGGATACTCTGAAGTTCTTACTTTGGGCCTTTGTCTGTAATAATCTGTACGTTTTAGCAGTGTGAGAGTCACATGACTGAACCTAACGTGTATTTGAATCCATGATTAAGTAATTTGTACTGAAATTCACTGAATCATCAATTGATCTAAAGTGCATTCTTTTACTTTCAAATCATATTTAGGATGTCTTTTTGTTTGTTTTGATCAACTTCGCTTCATTTGCCCTCAGCCTGAAACAGCTTTGTAATCTATCTAAAAGTGCAAAGGAAAAGAAACATTGTTAACATGATTTCATTCTATTCTCAGTGAAGATGTGTTTTGATGTATAACTTTAATTTGATAGGAGAAATCCGATTTAGTTTCTCAGTGTGATCCTTTTTAGTGTTCTATGCCAGTGGGTTTTCAGATGTTAATAAAAAAGTTATATGTGCATGGTTATATCATAAGTATATTACTTCAGTCCTGGTCTTTGAGTCTAAAGCAGATGGTCTCTACACAGACTGATGGGTGGCCCTAAGCACACATGAGTTGAGGTCATTCCTGACCAGGCTCATTTACTACACTGCTGCCTCCAGTACTCACTTTTAATTAATCCCTTAATGTCTTTCTGCTATTCTTTCACCATCAGGATTCCAGTTGAACCATATTTATTGAACATTTTGTGATACCATGCTTGCATAAGGCATGGGTAGGGAAGATAAAAATAAGAGAAGGCCTCAGAGACGGGGGAAACACTTGTAAAGAGGAGACCAAAATCCATGTTATTTCTGAGATACAGAGAACTGTGTATTTTTTTTCTATGTATTTGCCTCCTCCAGAACCCTCATTTTTATCTTCAGTCCTTATCTTCCCTGATCCTCGCAGTATGAGTCCTTCCTGCCCTCCTGGTTAAATGATAAATAAGCCACACTGGCCTGTCTCTTAAAAAATATTCTCTCTTCTGATAACTATTTTACATGTTATTTCAAAGAGTAGATGCCATTTCTAAACAGTAAGTTTAAAAAATTTTTTAATGTTCGCCTTGGAATTTTCTTTTCCAATTTTTGTTTTATATTCCTTTTTCACTCTTAAAAAATAATATACTACATGATGTAGAATTTGTGGAGTTTGCTTAGGACAAATATCACTTCGTTTCAAGAAGTATAGATTTTTGATAAGATCCAGGGTGTGCTCTCAGTGTGTTCATATTTACTTGCCAGTCTAGGGATTTTCTGATATGTCATTTCTTTTTTACTCATTTCCTTTGGGGTTTATTTCTTTTAGGTACAAAGAACTGAACTAGGATCATTGAGTGCTGTGTTATTTCTGGACGCTGTTAGTTTTCTCTCAAGTTTTAAGGAGCCAAGAATAGAAAGTTTATTGAGCAACCCCAGGTAGAGAAGAAGGTCAGAGTTCAGGGAGGGTCTTTTTTGTAAAATAAAGTTGAAGTCAGTGAGCCAATACAGAAATGGCAGTATACAATTGGCAGTTCAACTATTTTGAAATGCTTGTGAGACCTATACTTTTCGGTGCTTTATTTATAGATAACAAAACAGAAGTATAGGAAAATTAAGTTGCCTTAAGTGCAGAGCCAGCCAGTGACTAAAAACCTATTCACACTCAGTTAGTTCTGGCTTCCAGTCTGGTACTATTAATAGACACAGGGTCTCTAGTCTATACCCTTTTCTGCCCCTGCATGTCATAGAAAACAAGCTAATTGAGATTTCATGAATTTCATCACTTCATGGTATAGGTTAGAGCAGAGTTACCAGGTAGTCTGTGCATGAGACCCAGTCGAGGATTTTTTTTTTTAATATTCCAAATCCAAATCCAGTTTCTACCCTAGACTAATTAAATCACAGTCTCAGGGGGAAGGACATAGGCATCAGTAATTTCTGAGGCTCCCCATGGGATTCTGATATACAGAAACATTTAGGAAACACTGAGAGGAAATGCTTGAGAAGAGCCTAACGGTCCTCATTCCTAAGCCATTTTTAACATTATATTAGATACCTCCAGTTGGTTGGAGATTTCCAAAAGGAATTTTGTGTTTCGACTCATATCAAGTACTTGTTAAGGACTTGGCACTGAGAAATTTACCTGTGTAAGTCCTCCCATTATGTATATAAGAAAACGGAGTCTGAGAGAATCAAACAACTTGCTTAAGGTCATAGACATAGTGGAGAACCAGAAATCAAAACTCAGGTCGGCTTGACACAGAACCCAAGGTGAGGGACTCTGGGAATAATTTGATCATCTCTATGGGTCTACTTCTATAGGTCACTTTTCTTTGTTTCTATCCTTATAATACCTGGGGACTTATTTGTGTTGTGGGTTTTTGACATTTCTTTTCACTGACCCTGACTCCTCTTGAAGCTTTGAGGTTTGAAGCATCCATATTTAGCATAACTCTGGTTGCTTCCCATGTAGAGTCTTAATCATGCTAACTGCTGCGTTTAGAGCCTTATCTATATTTAGGTTCCAGCTGTTCTGGCTGATGAAACTGCTGGAGCACAGAAACTATCTCCATCCTGGGTTCCCCATGTGGTTCAACTTAAAAAAAAATAGAAAAAGAAAAAGAGCCTCCACCAACATCCTTGAAATCTATGCATCCAGTTTTGCTCCTGCCACCTGGGTCTCCTTTTAGCGGAGAGTGCACTGGCTATCACTCTCGTTATGTTCTTAACTGTAGTCATAGCTCTTCACTTCCACACCACTTAAATAAAGAATTTCCTTTCATGTATTGTATGACGTATAATAGACTCCTTAACCAGAATTTCCTAAACATCCCTTAATAAAAGATTCTTAGGGGCGCCTGGGTGGCTCAGTCGGCTAAGCGTCCGACTTCGGCTCAGGTCATGATCTCACAGTTTGTGAGTTTGAGCCCCACATCGGGCTCTGTGCTGAAAGCTCAGAGCCTGGAACCTGCTTAAATTCTATGTCTCCCTCTCTCTCTGCTCCTCCCCTGCTCACGCTCGGTGTCTCTCTCTTTCAAAAATAAATAAAAACATTAAAAAAAAAATAAAAAAATAAAAGATTCTTCTTAGAGAATACAAATGAGCTATTTGTGTTGCATGTTTAAAATGTTATGAATTTAGATTTTAAAATTAAGAGAGTTGCTAATTTTAATTTAATTAGTAAAAGTTATCAAATATGTATGCAGTAATTTATTTACAAAATGTTATCTTCTCTTGTTCATGTTCCATCACAGTATTTGGAACATAGAAACTGAATAAAAGCATACTAATGAATGAATGAACTTTACCAAGTCTTAGAGGTAGTATATATATAGAAGCAAATCCTGCTTTGGGGGTCTGTGGCTTGTGCAGTCATAAGGGGCTCCATGCTGAGAGGGACCCTATACTCAGCTTAATGCTCTGTTGTTACCACTTTGAAATTTTTTAATAATTATGGAAAAGGACCCTGTATATTTATTCTTCACAAGTTCCAGAAATTATGCATGGGATCATAGTGTTACATAGTTTGTTCTGCATAGAAGAAATATATCTAAGCATAAATTTAGAGTTTCTAGAATTGGTTAAACAGAACTTTAGGGGCTATTTAAACTCCTAGCATCAAACATGTTCATCACAGACACCTATATATATATATATATATATATATATATATATATATATATATAAAACTTTAGAATTAGGCTGAATAATCACATTCTATATATACATGTTCACATTTTTCATGTATATACCTGTTACTAATAAAACACAACTTCATTTAGTGTCTTTATTGAAGAAACACTGGTCTAGAAGAAATAGAACTCTCTTCTAGAACATAAGTGTATGAGATTCCTTAACAGGAAGTAGCAAGTGCTGAAAATATAAATAAGCTTATTTTCAAATTTATGTCAATTCATCCATGACCTTCATAAAGTCCCTTGTAACAATATGAGAAACTCTTCCTTTTTTATTTGCTCTCAAAGAATGACAATCATATGCTCCTATAATGTCCACTGTCCCCTGTGCCAGTGGAAAAAGATGCCCTTTTGACAGGAATGTGGGCACATTATTCAGTTATCCAGGAATTGGAGCCTTGGAATGTTTCTCTAGAACACCGGCATAGTGGTTCAAACATCAAAAGCATAAGAGTGCATTGAGGGCAGTCATGATAGGGAGGCCAAGAGATGAAGATCCATTACCAGAGATAATGCTGAAGGAATATATTGGGAGAACAAAAACAAGAGGAAGACCAAGAACCAGGAGCCAGATGGTTTCCGTAATAAAGAACTTGCTGCGGGAAATAAACAAGGAGTATTGATGATTGAGTTAATTCCTAGATGAATATTCACAGCTCAGATTTCTGGGCAGAGAGATGTAAGTACAGAGTTCTTAACTCGATTGATGGACAGGAAAGGAATTGTGAGTCACCAAAGTTGATAAACCAGAGGATTGGAAATGAACTCCAGTGAGCATCCAGGTTGCCTACAGAGGATAGAGACAAAGTTCCTCAGCATTATTGCCGCTGACAGCAAAAGAATATTGTTATGCCCAGAATTCGTGATCCCCAAAGACCACTAGGGAGCCGAGTCCGATGCAAAAGCAAAAGAGCCTTTATTCGAGCTAGCTCGAGCTCAGTCCCCTACCTGCACCGACGCAGCGGTGAGATAACAGGGAGAGAGAGCAAGTTTCAAAAGCACAAAGGTTTTATAGGGCTCTAGGGGCAGCCGATTGGCTGGGGAAGGGGCGTGTTTTGATCAGGAAGTTTGGGTGAGCGGGAGGTTACTCAAGGGGAGGAGGCGTGGTCTAGGTGAAGGACACAGAACAAGATGGAGTCCACTGGCGTAGGCCCACCCTTTCAAATATGATCATTTGAAAAGTTGTGATAAGCTAGATATCTTCTTTCGAGTTCCCTTAGCGGTTAATGATACGAAAGGGTTTGTATCCTTTTATGAAGCATTATGGAGCATAGGAAAATAAAAATTATAGTGCAACGAATGTGTTTGCAATCTATTAGCTATTATCAATGTTTGTATGCTAATTCATGGTATAATAAATTGATAAAGTGGTGCTATGAAATGGATCCACCGGCATGTTGTTTAATGCTTGACACTAAACTTATTTGCTTTAAATTGAATCTTGTAATTCACAAGGAAGTAACTCTTTAGTATCTTACTCTATGAATTATTTGCTTAAGTAAACAGAAAATAGACCCATCTTGTGGCCACAGCTACATTTAAATTTTTAAAAGAGTAGTGATACATGCTCATTATAAATGATTCAAACAATAAAAGTATGTATAAAGAGTGAGAATTCTCTTATTCTGCCTCTAATTCACTCCTCAGACCTTTGTAAGAGCTACTTTAAACAGTTTTCAGGTTAATTTGTAGCCTTTACTTTTAGATTTAGAAAAAAATGTGAAGTCTGTTTCCAAAGCTTTACTTTTGTCAACCATTTATTGATTTCTGTTTTTATTGAATTATGCATTTCTATTTTGTGAATATTTACATAGAAGTTCAATTATTAAGAAATATATTAAGTTAATTACTATTCTTAGTAGTTTTATTTGTTCATTCTTAGTTTTTGTATATCATATCGTTTTCCCTTCAGTTCATTTTTCTCTATTTTTTTAAGAATTTTTTTTAAGTTTATTTATTGTTGAGAGACAGAGAGAGACAGAGCGTGAGCATTAGACGGACAGAGAGAGGGGGAAACACAGAATCTGAAGCAGGCTCCAGGCTCTGAGCTGTCAGCACAGAGCCTGACCTAGGGGTTGAACTCACAAACAGCAAGATCGTGGCATGAGCCGAAGTCGGACGCTTAACTGACTGAGCCACTCAGGTGCCCCTTCAGTTCATTTTTCAATTTGCACAACATATCATCATATTGTTTAAAGTTCCACGGACAAGAAATCTTCTGAGTATTTGAATACATAGAATTCTCTGTTTTGAATATGCTGGAGAGTGGGTGTACATTTCAGATTCAGAACTTTCTTAGCAAGTTTTACATAGTGCTGCATTTTGTATTTTTGTTTGTTTTGTTTTATTAGCATTCCTTATTTCCTGATATAAATGAGTTTGGTTCATATTTCTTCACAGATATCATCTTTATTCTTCCTAGCAGTTTATAGGATTGTTGTTTTTATCTTTAGAGATTTCACTGTCTAGGAGTATTACAAGTGTGGTGCTTGAGGATGTATTAATGCTTCTGTATTCTATGTTCTAGAAGAATCTCTTTCCTTGCTTTTATATTAATTTAATTTTTTGCCTTTGGACAATTCTATACTTCTGTTGACTTGTCTTTTTCTTTTTTTTCCCTTTCTCCCCCACCCCACCCACCCGACCTTTAAAATTTTCAGCACCTATGTTTTTAATTCAAAGAACCTTGGGTTTTATTTCTGTTTTTTAAACAACAGGGCCTTCTAGTTTTAGTTATGCGATAGCATCGTGAAGCTCTTTGAATATACAAGTCATGTATTTTTTTCCAAATGATTTCTTCTCTTTCCTGATTTAGTTCTGCTTCTTGGATTTACTCCTTACTTTTACAGACTAGTGGTCAATAATTTTCCTCAGATATCTGGTGATTTGGATGATTTGTTTACATATACATACATATATATGTTTATATATATGTTTATATACACACACACACACGTGTGTGTGTGTGTGTGTGTATATATATATATATATATATATATATATATATATGCTTACATATACATTTATATGTAAATGAGGATCTTGACTGACCAAAACTTAATAGTGGGTCTTAACTCAGTACTCTTAAAGATCTTTATGACTCATTAGATGATAGTGCTGGAAACCAGAAGTCCAGTTGGCTTGTTTTCCTGGGACTGTGGAAATACACACTCTCTGAGTCACCACCCTGCTTTATCCCCCAGCCCTCTCCCCCACTTTGTGTTTCCTAGGGAATTGCCTATATTATTCACCAAGATATACTTAAAGTCTTAGTCTGGCTGGCTGGACCTTCAAAGCTAACCAGATCCTTAATTAAGTTTTCTACATGTTGCTCCGTGGACTGATTTTGCTTCCAACATTGCTACCTGAGTTATTGGAGCTTTGTCAAAGGTCTACACTTTTTTCAGTTATTTTTGGGAGGCCTTAACCCAAATGTCAAGCACATTAAGGTATTCCCATATCAACAATAAATGAAAATATTTTGTAATATAAAGAATATAGTAATTAAAAATAATTTTTGGCCTAAAGTAACTAACAATACAGTTGGCTCTGATTTCTCAGTAATCATCATCATACTTGGGAATTCTAGCGAAGTGAGAATATCTACCTTCAATAACATGTAATTAAGTTTATATATGCTGTGTATAACAAGTGAGACAATAAGTAGAATTTTAAGTTCTATGGACATTTAAGCAAGTGTGTTTTTCATCTGAAGTTTGTACTTTTTGTATTTTGAAGCCAATATATTTTTTCCATATTGAAACATTTTTGTAATCTTAAGCAGTGACCCACATTTTAACCTGTGTGGTTTGCTTATTTCTTAGCATTTTTAGACTTTACCTTCTATAAAACAAAATGAGCTGTAAAGCTCATCTACTTTAAATCTTCTATATATTCCTCAAATTTTGTTCTGCTAATAGTCCTCTTCTGCTTTATAGTACTAATATTGATTCATTTTCAATTTTACATTTCTTCAATCATTCTAATGGGATTTGGGGAGGTGTAAAAATGAAAGACTGTGTTGAGTCAGCTATCTTTGACCAGAGCCTACAATCATGCTTGATTGAGAAACTCTCCCTTTGACCATATACATTTTTAATAAATATAATCTATTGCCAGTACTTAAATTTAAACAGAAGCTAATTCCCAGTTCTTAACAAGTCTGTGTTCAGCAGCTCATGGAGAATGTTCTTAACCCTGTACTGTAACACAGTGGGGTAGACACTCCTGAAGGAGTCTGAATGTATCTAAAGACCAGAATAAGTCACTGTACTTTCTTGCAAATGAATGTATACCAAGCTGCTGCCACATCAGTATTTCTTTCTTATACTAATTTTTTTAAATATTTGTCTGGATATGATCACGTCTCCTACTTAGACTACAATTTAGGAATCATAATTGATTCCTCTTTATAATTCCCAATTATGGGACATTTTCTGGAGCACATGTGTTTTCTGGAAGAAAGAGAGAAGAGGAAATATTAGAACAAGCAGAGGAAGGAGGGGGAAAGAGAAAGAGAGGAGGAAAATTTTATGAGCAGTGTTTGACAACTGCTAATGCAAATAAAGTACTTTAGTTTTTAGTGGTGATACATTTATGGAAGCTATATAGTGTGTTATCTCTTTAGAATTGACCAAACACTTGATGAGTGTTAATGGTACCAATATTTTGGTAAAGTTCAGAAAGTGCTATGTATTTCAATCTTAGCTTGTGAATATAAAGACTTTAGGACAATAATTCTTAAAATATCAAGAAGGAGGCATGTCATGTACCCTTTAAAGTCTAGTATTGAAAAGAAGGCACTTCTACCCTGAAGAATGAAAAGCAGGTTGTGCTAATGATTAATGAAGAATGGTGAGCTCTCTGGGGTCCCTCTGTGGGGCTCCACAGTTAGGACTTGTAGAAAGTTAATATAACTCCCTGCTTGATAATGTGCTGATTATTTTATGTGTATGTTGAATCATGATATTTGAAAGAAATGAAAGAAAAAAGGAAGGGAGAGAGGGAGGAAGAAGAAAGCTGCTGCCTGTTCAGGTCCTTTAAAAAAATGTTTAATTTGTGCTGATAAATACAAGATGTATTGTAGCAGCATAACTATTATCTTTAGACTTAGAATTTTGGCTCAACAACTTTACTAACAGTGTAGTCTTAAGTAAATTATTGTGTTACTGCCTGTTCAGTTCTTCTCTTTCTAAAAATAGGTTAATAATAATTACCTACTTTCTTCAAGGGTTTGTTGTAAATATTAAATGACTATAAATTACAGATTATATGATTACGTCATTAGATTTTTACAACCATGCTTATTAATACAACTCCTTTCCTAATTTACTATTTTTTGGATTCTAAAATGTGCCTCTGATCATCCATAACTTTATTTTATACATCAAAACTTAAAAGTCCCTAAGGTATATCAAACTCTATTGTCATATATTTCTTTTTTTTATGTTTCCGTTAAATACCATGATGGTAAGAATTGTGCCCTTCTTGTCATTAGGTGAATCTGCTAAGCTTATTACTGTGAAAAAATGAAATCGGGTCGAGAGTAACCCAGTACTAAGTTCATTCTTGGGCAATTTGCTTCTACTTTAGTGATAGTTGTATTTGGAACCTGATGATGATGCTGATGAAATATAGACATGACTTTTTTTTTTATCTAAGAATAAGTATACCATTTTTCAATATTTTTAGATGCTTTAAAATAACCATTTAACCATAGTTTGTATTTATTTCCACAGAAAGCTTTCTTACTGGGGACTTTTGCTTACATATACTTGTTTTAGAAACCATAAACAGAGTGGAATTTACTCATAATTTACTATAGTTATGTGCAAAAATACATCAAGCTCTACATAATTATTTACTATGCTTCTGGGAACAATTTAGGGATGATTCGTTAACAAAACTTGTAGAATTTCACATATCATGTCTTCAATGAGTTATATTAATAATTAAAGATTTTCAATTATAATCTGTTGAAATATTCTTTGCAGGATTCTATTATGTATATTTAGCTCGAAATAAATGATATTTTTGCTGGAACTGGGAGTGGGCAGGAGAAAGGGGGCAAAGGAAAACAAATCAGAGATTTATTGAAATAGCTCTCCTTATATCATTTTCCCAGTTCAAAATATAAACAACCCAAACATCTATCAAAATAATTATTCACACAGGAGCGCAGAAATTGTTGTATTCTTATGAAGAGATGGTCATACACCTGGAAAGAAATCCGGCTGGTTTGTCCCTGTGGGGTGAAATTTGGCCCTGAAATGTTTTGGTAGTATTGGGTCCATGGGTGCCTTTTGTGCACGGAGAGTCAGGGAGTCTTAGATTCTGAATTTCCAGACTTGAAATGTAGTCATTGAACTACATCGTACTGGACTCCCAGTCTGCACACTAAGATGCAGGTTTTACCCTACACAGAGCAACCTCAACAAAGTGTCTTTTGTTTTCCCCTCAACAAATTCAAGGGCTGGCTTAGAGGTGAACTGGTATTGGGAGTAAATAATTGTTTTTGGAGATAATATTTTTTCTTTGCTAAGGCAGAAAGGATGCTCTTGATAAACTATGGGTGTATAACCCTTGTGGATTTGCTCTGTCCCAAGGTTAATTTCCTAAATATTCTCAGTCTTGTGACATAGGCTAATAAAGATTTAGAAGGGTTGATGTAAATCTTTTCTTCTTTTTCCTTTATACTGTTTTATCCTCCAGCCTACTGGTTCTATTCCTATTGTTATTTCTACGTCCATCCTGTTCCCTTTTCATTTCTCTTTTATTTATTTTTTTGTTTTATAATATTTTGGTAATACGTTATTTGTTATAGATTTAATATAATAAAAATCTGTATACTCATAACCAAACTTAAGAAATAAAACATGACAATGCAGTTGACGACCCCTGAATACCACTTTAAAATTTGCTTGTGTCCTTTTTAGCCATAATTAACTACTCTCCAGATTTGGGCATTTAAAAATTCCATATTTTAGGGGTGCCTGGCTGGCATCATCAATGGAGTGTGCAACCCTTGATCTCGTGGTTGTAAGTTCAAGCCTCTCATTAGGTATAAAGATTACTTAAAAATTAAATCTTTTAGAGATTTCACATTTTAGTATTTAATTTGCATACTTGAAACATTAAAAATTTGTATATTTGACATAACCTTCTGCAACTTAACTTCTCACCGAATCTATTTTTTAAAGTTTAGTTTATATCATATAATACTCTCTTGTATGGATATATCGCAATTTATTTGTTCATCCTCTTGTCAATGGATGTGGATATTATTTGAAATTTCTCCCTATTCCAAATGTTACTTCTCCCTATTCCAAATGTTACTTGAGTCAACTCGAGTTACATATGTTTTAGGAGACTGCATACACAAGGATAGAATTACTGGGGATTGCTTGTTTTAGGGTATAATTTAAATGGATTAGATAAATTGTTCTCAAAAGTAGTTTGACCAAATTGCCCTCCTAACATCAGTACATGAGAATTCTATTCCTCCACATCTTTCCTAATGCTAGGATTTGTGCAACTTTGTAACATTTTGATTTCTTTTTATCTGTCTCATTTTGAATTTCCTTTTTCCAACTTCTTTTGCTTCATTATATGGTTTTATTTCTGTCTTCCTGTTAGGCATGACTCTTTTTTTTTTTTTAAGATTTTATTTTTTGAGTAATCTCTACACCCCATGTGGGGTTTTCATTCTCAGTCCTCAGGATCAAGAGTTGCATTCTCCACTGACTGAGCCAGCCAGGCGCCCCGTGTTAGGCATGACTCTTAACTCGTTTTCAGACTTTTAAATTTTCTAATATAAGAGTTTGAAGTTACAATTTTATTATACACACTGATTTAGCTAATTACTATTTGCCTTGCTTCGCAGTAGTTTTATACTGTTTGCTTTTAAGCATTTCTTGATTTTAATTCTTGTTACTCAAAGTGGGTATAAAAATTTCCACACTGCTTTTCCTTGTGTTTTATTTTTACTTTCCAACTTGATAGCATTGTAGGTAGATGAAGCCGCCTGCATGAAAGTGATTATATCTGTTTACTTTTGTCTTACATTCTGGAAAGTACTTTTCCCAAAATGCAGGCCAATAAAAGTAAGCTTCCTTGTCATCTCCCTATGTTTCTAAGTGAATATGTGTCTAGCTTACCTTATTTTGAAATTATAACAGTTTGAAGGTCTAAATTTTATGAGGAGTCTCAGTTCTAAGGCTCATCTATAAAATGTAGGTTTTGAAACATAAATGATAGGCCAACTAAATAACCAGTAATAAATAAAATGGGACCTTACTCCTCACCAAACCCCAGAATAAAGTCCAAATGCATGAATGATCTGTATGTAGAGAGATGAACTGTAGAAGGACTAGAAGAAGATTAAAGGACTATATCTGAAAGATCATAAAGTTCCTTTATAATCTGGATATGGCCTAAACCTAACCAAAACTCAAAATTCATATATAATAAACAAAAAATCGATAAATTTGACCATAGAAAAATTATAAAAAATAAATCTTTTGTATTAATAAATAGAAAGCAAGTAGAAAATTCCATTAACAAAAATATAAAATACAAACTAGGAGAAAATATATGTATGTACATAATATATACATAGTATATTACATATATATGCATATCATGGATCAGCAAGGAATAGCCCCAATATATAAATCCCTAAAAATCAAGAATCAAGAAAAGCTGTGAAAACCCAATACAAAAGTTGAGAAAATACATAGTTCAAATTAAATGTATATAAATGGCCCTTATGCAAATGATGGTTATTTAAATTTTACTCATAAATTTTAAAATGTGAACTAAAACTACACTGAACTATTATTTCTCACATATTGGCAAGAATTCAAAAGCTAGGAAGTACCCTGTATTGATGCAACTGTGAAGAAATACTCTCCTACGTTGCTGATAGGCATACACAGCCCCTCTGGGGAAGAATTTGTGGTATTTATGGAAACTACAGATGCATTTCCCATTGAGCCTGCAGTGCATGGTATTTATAGCTATAAACACTGAGGATATACCTCAATAGACACCAAACAACTTATACACAGATGATTCGTGCTATGTTATGTGTAAGAGCAAAATTTTGGTAACAACCTAAACAAATACCGATAAAAACGCTGCTTTGACTGGACTATGGTAGATCTACACAAAAGACGTTAATTCCAATGTTAAAAAGAATGAGGAAGGTCTCTAGGAACTTCTAGGAATGGTTTCCAGATATATTGTTGAGTGTGGGGGGGAAATGGCCCAATATGCAGTCGAGTATTGCTTATTTTGCATAAAAGACCATGGAAAGATGAACAGAAAACTGAGGATGGTGATTGGTAAATAGGAGTGGGCGGAACCAACATAGAAGAGTATGGATGAGATCGAAAACTTCTCTGCACATACCTTTTCACAGAGTTTTTTTGAAACCATGGAAACAATTTTCCTTGCAAAAATGTTAATAAACGAAGATTTGAAAACTACAATCAATTCTAACTCTTTGTCAGCCGACAACATGAGCGTCTTCATGCTTCACAAGGCCCGCAGTTTGGAGTCTCCGCAGAGCTGGGAAAACCCAGGCCTCTTTGTTCAGACCGTCTCAATACCAGCTCTGCATGAAATTCCTGCTCACCATGCTTTTTTTTCCCCTTTCTTTTTCTCTTTGGTTTTGATATTATTACCTTGGAACCTCATTTTTATATTTCAAAGGATGTTTATTATATCTTATTCAATTTGTTGTTGTTTTTACTAAGGAGTTTTTCACAAATCTCCTTTACTGTATTGACAAAAATTTAAAAGAGTTATTTCCTCATGTCTCTTTTATTTCCATTTCTTTCCCTTTCTTTCCACTTTTCTCTCAATTCTAGTTATCTTTTTAATCTTAATTGCTGCCTTGTTTCTCATTTTCCACCTCTGACTCAACTTCCTTTGTCTCCTATCTATCCCTATTCTCCATTTGTTACTATGGTCAAAAAGAGATAATTATCCTGTCATTTTAATATAATCATAAAAGGTCACATAAAATGTCACCTCTGAAAACACCTGTAGTTTCATAAACATACAAATTTGAAATATTGTGTCACAAACATTTCTAACTTTACAAGTATTTCATTAAGTAAAAAACATATAGAAACACAACCCAAATTATATTTCGGTTAAAAAGAAAAAACCCAAACCATTTGCAATTCGCTTTTTATGCAATAGATATCAACAAGGATGATATTTTGTCTTATCACAGATGCACCAGTTAGTTAAAATCCTTTCCCTCCTCTTCTCAAAAAGTTAAGCCAAGATGTAAATTTATCTAAATGTTTTCATTTTGCCACTTATTTTTAAAAACATGCATCTGACGATTAAGGAATGGTCCAAACCCAAACCATCGTGTGGAATTAGAACCAGAAGGTATATCTCTGAGGCTGTATTAAATACATAAAAGTGCTATTCTTTCTCTTTGCATTTACAGTCAAAGCTCAAAAAGGCATATTCAAGAATGGAAAAAAGCTTTTAAAATTTTAAATACCTGTGAGTAGTCAGCCATTAGAGATAGAGATAGGTCTCAAAATAATGGCCTTTCATATATTTCTGTTCCTGCTTTGTTTTGTTCCTGTTTCTGCTTTTAACTCTAACGCTCATTCTTGTTCCCTCAAATGAGTGTTGGAACAAAGGAATGGGCATTTTCAGTAAAATAGTGGCATTTTGAAATTTCACACTTAGTGTTCTCAAAGTTGTCAAGTGGGTCCTTCCTTCATTATGTTAAATTTCCAGAGGCGGACGTACAGAGGACCATTCCCTAAGTGGGTAGGGGTCAGGGGAGGGTTAGAGGAGGAGAATTTTTAATATTGAATTGCTGTTGCTGAAACTCATATGACAATAAATCGTTTCAAAGCTTAAGCAATTAGTTTGATGAGTGGGTACTCACTGACACCTTCTTTCCCAAGGATGTTTTTAGCTTTTAGCATAGCTTTGTACACCCATCAGTTTGTTCAGAATTTATCTTAGGTAAATTTTTTAAAAAGTCACTTCTCATTCAAAGCATATCTTTTATCTTATAAGGCATAATTTTATTTGCCAAGGATAGAAAAACTCCTAAAAATTTTAAATGTCATCTTAACCTCAGTGATAAGTGTGTCTATTCTTATTGAGGCAGGCACTTGTTGGGATGAGCACTGGGTGTTTTACATGTAAGTGATGAATCATTAAATTCTACTCCTGAAACCAATATCACACTATAAGTTAACTAACTAGAATTTAAACAAGAATTTGAAAAAAACTAAATGCAAACTTAAAAAAACAAGTGTGTATATTCTATATAAAAGTAAGGAAGATTGGCGGATTTATTCACATTTCTGTTTGGAAAAAAAATAATGAATTCATTGCCTCTCTCTTTCAGTAATTAACCAAGACCCTCATTGTAGCATCACTGTGTGTAAATAGCAGTAGCGTTTGTGCCAAACTGCAAATATAAATCTTGATTTCATGAAAGCTTAAGCCAATGTTACTTAAATTTTGTCTCTTAATAAGACCATCAGAGGATTAACTGTGATTATTGTTAATGCAAATACTTTTCCAATGTATCTCTTCCTGCAGAAGAAATAGTATAAAAAGGAGAGTGGGTAGGGAAAGAGACAAAATGGGACTCGGGATGGCAAAAGGGAAAAATGGAAAATAATAAGGTGTTCTTGCCAACATGTCGTAAAATTTAAGACAACAAAATAATACTAAAGTCTTTGGACTTCTAGTCAGTCACTAAGATCAATGAAATATGACTGATCTAGGTAACTGTCTGATTTTCATACTTGTTCATTTAGTTTCCACGTGTCTAAGTATGCCTATGTGTTTGGACTCATTTCTCTTTCAGTTTTATTGAAATATAATTAACATATAGCACTGTTGATGTTTAAGCTGCAGGGCATGATGACTTACTTGACTTACATATATCATGACATGATTGCCACAGTGAGTTAATATCCATTATCTTATATAGACACAACAAATAGAAAAAAAATGTGTTTTTTTTCCTTGTGGTAATGTTTTTTTTGCATTTCATAGTTAATTTCTCTTTAAGCTTTTCTCTCTTTCAGGTGATCAGAATTTTAACTTTTTAGGGAAATGGCAATTGTATTTTAAAGCGGGAACATACTAATATAGGAGTCCTTAACTTGGGATCTGTGGGGAGACTCTAGTAGTTTTTTGGTTTATGCTGTTCCTCTTAGATGGGTGTGTGTGTATATATTGATAAGAAACTTTTTGAAAATATACATTGCTAACATTCAGGATTGGCAAGGATTCAGTGAAGTGAGCAACCTCTAAAATTATGGAAGAGAGAGCAAATTACTATCACATTCCTGGTGGGGTAATTTGACAGTATACTAAGGGTTTTATAAATGTTGACATCGTTTAGCATACTGACTCTGCTTCTTGAAATCTATACTAAGGAACTAATCAGATATGTATATAAAAACTTAAGCATGAAGATTTGTATTGCAAATAGTATACAAAAGGTAAGGGACTAGAAACAACCTAAATATTTGGCAGGAGAGAAAGTGATAAATAAATAATTGCACAGACATAAACTAGGACGCTTTGCAGCCAAGAGAAAACATGTTTGTGAAAAGCATTTAATGACATGGAAATATGCTCATAATATCATAAGGATTGCAATAGAGTATCATAACTTACACTGTAGACTCAGAAACCAGGGTTCTTGTCATATCTTCATTCCCATCCATATAACCTGGAAAACTTAATGAAGTTATTCAGCCTCTTCACCTGCAATATGGGTAAAATAATAGCACTTGCTCTACAAGATTGTTTTCGGGATTCAATGGGAAAACATTTAAAGAGTTTATTTGGTGCCTGGCATCTAGAAGGGGAAGCACTGAATAAATGATAGCTGTGATGGATGATGATATATTTTAAACTTCCATTTTTTTCTGTTTCATAAAAATGGTTATTCTCCTGCTTCTTGCTGCTCTCAGATGTTATTTTTATGCCTTCTATCATGTTTGACATGAGCTTCTTTGGGAAATAGCCCTAGTGTATCCTTTTATTTTACATACAGAACAAATAGTAAAGGCTTTAAGATGCCCACAGCTATGGCCTCTAGAGGCTTTTTCTGATCTTTGACTATTACTGCATATCTCCTTTCTGTAAAATTAGCTATTATAGTATCTAGTAGGCAATATTTATAGCACTGATGAGTTGGAGTGGAAGTAAGATAATAGCAAATAATCCGTATAATACCGAGTGCCAGGAATTATGCATTTATACATAGGCTGACTCATTTAATTTTCATAGCAACTACATGAGGTAGGAATGTTATAATTCTTATTCTACAGGTAAGCATACTAAACTATTTAATTAGTTAACTAAACAAATTAACCGGTCCAATGTCACACAGATAATTAGTGGGCAAGCCAGGATTTAAGCCCATGTGATCTGGCCTCAGAGTCCATAACTCACTAACATGCTAAACTACATTCTAGAAGGACTGCATTGCCAAATCCATGCAGGCAGACACCTGCTAGACTCCTTACTACTGAAACCCCCCTTCCTACCACTGTGATTGGTACAAAGTAGCAACTCATTAAATCTTGCCCAAAGCATGACTGGCCAAAATGAAGAAGGTAGACATTTGAAATTCCAAATGCAGGCTGTTGGATGCATTACTCCTAGTAACCATTCTGCAGCTGCCGTATACATCCAGGGCTCTCAGGTAAAGTATCTACTATTGAGCCTTCACCATACTACAGCCCTTCGTCTTATTAGCTGTTATGCTAGAGCATTCCTATTTGTGGTGGTAACATTATTTGTCAGCCATTTGGCTAATCATTTTTAAATTATGGAAATAATCAACCTAAAACAGTGAGATGACTTCCAAATTATCTTATTTTAGCTGTATAAATACTACCATTTTTTTTCAGTCTCCCCCTTTTTCAAATGTTTTCTAACCAAAAAAAAAATGTGTTTTTTGTCCCACTTTATACTTAGAAAATACCCAGCTTTGTGGTAGCATGTGGCTACAGATCTCAAAGCTGAGAGCATGATTTTGGCTCTTGTTTTCAGTTTGCTTGACTGAATAGTTTATTATAACTACAATTTCAAAATTCCTTAGAAACATGAAACAGCCTGTGCCAGGAGTACAACTGCTTTCCATCTAAAGTGCCAGCATTTCAGTGTGTCTTGAAACATTTTAATTAGTTTGCTTATGGAATCAAATACACTCATAAAACACTGAAGGCAAAAAGGAAAGTCTCCCTCACCATAATTAATTTTTGCAAAGGATTCCTTCCATTTTCATAATTATTCAAGTGTTTTTGTGCAGAGAAGTTTACATTTTAAATGGAAAATTATACCTCCGTACAACCCACTGCAAATTAGCAGCTTTAATATAAGCATTCTAATTCTCAGTACAGCGCACTGTTGATACTATTGTAGGATCACATACTGGTTGTTTAGAAAGATAGATTTGCTGCAGCAACCTGTTAAATTTGAGTTATTGCCAGAAGGTTTGTTGTCCTTTAATGTAGCATTCTGTTTTCAAAGGAAGTCCAAGCTGTACACATTATTTGCCAATGGTTTAAGAAGCTCACAATTTCCCCATGTGGGTGCAATAGGTGTTTCAGCTCATAATCTCTTTCTGTTAGAGGATGTAGAGATAGGCTGAGTTCTATAAAAATAAAATCAGAAAAAGACTCAATAAGATTTCTTTACCTACATTTGAGTCAATTGGTAACTGTATATATGACTTCTAGTATCAGTTTTCCAGACAGAATTACTGTGTTTACACAAAGATATAATTTATAGTATATAAATTATATATTAAGTATAAATGTAAATCCTAACATAGCCTATTTATATCATAGAATAGAGTAGAAATACTCATTCACTCTTAAAGTTAATGTTAAGGAATATAAATGAACAGAAATGAAAATAAAGATCAATTCTAATCTTATTATCCAGTTAACATTATCATCTCTTAAAAGGAATTTAGGTGGGGCGCCTGGGTGGCGCAGACGGTTAAGCCTCCGACTTCAGCCAGGTCACGATCTCGCAGTCCGTGAGTTCGAGCCCCGTGTCGGGCTCTGGGCTGATGGCTCAGAGCCTGGAGCCTGTTTCCGATTCTGTGTCTCCCTCTCTCTCTGCCCCTTCCCCGTTCATGCTCTGTCTCTCTCTGTCCCAAAAATAAATAAACGTTGAAAAAAAAATTAAAAAAAAAATAAACATTAAAAGGAATTTAGGTAAGTTCATGCTCTGGTAATATACAGAATGGATCATGATTTCTAACTTTAAATTTGTGAAGAGTTCCTTGTTGCTTCAAATGAATCACTGGTGTTGACTGAGGCTTTGCTAGTTTTAACCATAAGAAGTAAGAACTGTATCTGTTCCATTGTCAATAGATCCCTAAGGTGACAGAGTAATTTAATTAGCAATTATGGAATTTTAGCTCAAAGATTCTTTTTTCAAAGAAAATAAGCACCCCATGACAGTTATTCATAGATGACACATCCCCACAAACTCTTAAGAAAGATAATTGAAGAAAGCCTTTAGAATTTTGTATCTGGAACTTTGGCAAGATGGCGGCGTAGGAGGATGCTGGGCTCACCGCGCATCCTGCTGATCACTTAGATTCCACCTACACCTGCCTAAATAACCCAGAAAACCGCCAGAGGATTAGCAGAACGGAGTCGCCGGAGCCAAACGCAGACTAGAGGCCCACGGCAGAGGGTAGGAAGGGCGGCGAGGCGGTGCGCCCTCCATGGACTGGCGGGAGGGAGCCGGAGCGGAGGGGCAGCTCGCCGGCCAAGCAGAGCCCCCGAGTCTGGCTGGCAAAAGCGGAGGGGCCTGACGGACTGTGTTCCCACAACAAGCGCGACTTAGCGTCTGGGAGGTCATAAGTTAACAGCTCTGCTCCGAAAGCGGGAAGGCTGGAGGACAAAGGGAGGGAGAGCTGCTGAGCCCTGGGACGACAGAGCTCAGTTTGGTGGGGAACAAAGGCGCTCGCCAGCGCCATCTCCCCCACCCATCCCCCAGCCAAAATCCCAAAGAAAACCAGTTCCTGCCGGGGCACTTACTCGCTCCGGGCAAACACCCAACTCTGCCCTTCGGCGGAGCCAAACCTCCGGCAGCGAATCTGACTCCCTCCCGCTGCCACAGGGCCCCTCCTGAAGTGGATAACCTAAGGAGAAGCGATCTAAGCCTGCCCCTCCTGCCCCTGTGCACCTTGCCTACCCACCCCAGCTAATACGCAAGATCCCAGCATCACAAGCCTGGCAGGGTGCAAGTAGCCCAGACGGGCCACACCACCCCACAGTGAATCCTGCCCCTAGGAGAGGGGAAGAGAAGGCACACACCAGTCTGACTGTGGCCCCAGCGGTGGGCTGGGGGCAGACATCAGGTCTGACTGCGGCCCTGCCCACCAACTCCAGTTATACACCACAGCACAGGGGAAGTGCCCTGCAGGTCCTCACCACGCCAGGGACTATCCAAAATGACCAAGCGGAAGAATTCCCCTCAGAAGAATCTCCAGGAAATAACAACAGCTAATGAGCTGATCAAAAAGGATTTAAATAATATAACAGAAAGTGAATTTAGAATAATAGTCATAAAATTAATCGCTGGGCTTGAAAACAGTATACAGGACAGCAGAGAATCTCTTGCTACAGAGATCAAGGGACTAAGGAACAGTCACGAGGAGCTGAAAACGCTTTAAACGAAATGCATAACGAAATGGAAACCACTACAGCTCGGCTTGAAGAGGCAGAGGAGAGAATAGGTGAACTAGAAGATAAAGTTATGGAAAAAGAGGAAGCTGAGAAAAAGAGATAAAAAAAATCCAGGAGTATGAGGGGAAAATTAGAGAACTAAGTGATGCACTAAAAAGAAATAATATATGCATAATTGGTATCCCAGAGGAGGAAGAGAGAGGGAAAGGTGCTGAAGGGGTACTTGAAGAAATAATAGCTGAGAACTTCCCTGAACTGGGGAAGGAAAAAGGCATTGAAATCCAAGAGGCACAGAGAACTCCCTTCAGACGTAACTTGAATCGATCTTCTGCACGACATATCATAGTGAAACTGGCAAAATACAAGGATAAAGAGAAAATTCTGAAAGCAGCAAGGGGTAAACGTGCCCTCACATATAAAGGGAGACCTATAAGACTCGTGACTGATCTCTCTTTTGAAACTTGGCAGGCCAGAAAGAATTGGCAGGAGATTTTCAGGGTGCTAGACAGAAAAAATATGCAGCCGAGAATCCTTTATCCAGCAAGTCTGTCATTTAGAATAGAAGGAGAGATAAAGGTCTTCCCAAACAAACAAAAACTGAAGGAATTTGTCACCACTAAACCAGCCCTACAAGAGATCCTAAGGGGGACCCTGTGAGACAAAGTCCCAGAGGCATCACTACAAGCATAAAACATACAGACATCACAATGACTCCAAACCCGTATCTTTCTATAATAACACTGAATGTAAATGGGTTAAATGCGCCAACCAAAAGACATAGGGTATCAGAATGGATAAAAAAACAAGACCCATCTATTTGCTGTCTACAAGAGACTCATTTTAGACCTGAGGACACCTTTAGATTGAGAGTGAGGGAATGGAGAACTATTTACCATGCTACTGGAAGCCAAAAGAAAGCTGGAGTAGCCATACTTATATCAGACAAACTAGACTTTAAATTAAAGGCTGTAACAAGAGATGAAGAAGGACATTATATAATAGTTACAGGGTCTATCCATCAGGAAGAGCTAACAATTATAAATGTCTATGCACCGAACACCGGAGCCCCCAAATATATAAAACAATTACTCATAAACATAAGCAACCTTATTGATAAGAATGTGGTCATTGCAGGGGACTTTAACACCCCACTTACAGAAATGGATAGATCATCTAGACACACGGTCAATAAAGAAACAAGGGCCCTGAATGAGACATTGGATCAGATGGACTTGACAGATATATTTAGAACTCTGCATCCCAAAGCAACAGAATATACTTTCTTCTCGAGTGCACATGGAACATTCTACAAGATAGATCATATACTGGGTCACAAAACAGCCCTTCATAAGTTTACAAGAATTGAAATTATACCGTGCATACCTCCAGACCACAATGCTATGGAGCTTGAAATCAACCACAGAAAAAAGTCTGGAAAACCTCCAAAAGCATGGAGGTTAAAGAATACCCTACTAACGAATGAGTGGGTCAACCAGGCAATTAGAGAAGAAATTAAAAAATATATGGAAACAAACAAAAATGAAAATACAACAATCCAAACGCTTTGGGACGCAGCGAAGGCAGTCCTGAGAGGAAAATACATTGCAATCCAGGCCTATCTCAAGAAATAAGAAAAATCCCAAATACAAAATCTAACAGCACACCTAAAGGAAATAGAAGCAGAACAGCAAAGATACCCCAAATCCAGCAGAAGAAGAGGAATCATAAAGATCAGAGCAAAAATAAACAATATAGAATCTAAAAAAACTGTAGAGCAGACCAATGAAATCAAGAGTTGGTTTTTTGAAAAAATAAACAAAATTGATAAACCTCTAGCCAGGCTTCTCAAAAAGAAAAGGGAGATGACCCAAATAGATAAAATCATGAATGAAAATGGAACTATTACAACCAATCCCTCAGAGATACAAACAATTATCAGGGAATACTGTGAAAAATTATATGCCAACAAATTGGACAACCTGGAAGAAATGGACAAATTCCTGAACACCCACACACTTCCAAAACTCAATCAGGAGGAAATAGAAAGCTTGAACAGACCCATAACCAGTGAAGAAATTGAACCGGTTATCAAAAATCTCCCAACAAATAAGAGTCCAGGACCAGATGGCTTCCCAGGGGAGTTCTACCAGACGTTTAAAGCAGAGATAATACCTATCCTTCTCAAGCTATTCCAAGAAATAGAAAGGGAAGGAAAACTTCCAGACTCATTCTATGAAGCCAGTATTACTTTGATTCCTAAACCAGAGACCCAGTAAAAAAAGAGAACTACAGGCCAATATCCCTGATGAATATGGATGCAAAAATTCTCAATAAGATACTAGCAAATCGAATTCAACGGCATATAAAAAGAATTATTCACCATGACCAAGTGGGATTCATTCCTGGGATGCAGGGCTGGTTCAACATTCGCAAATCAATCAACGTGATACATCACATTAACAAAAAAAAGAGAAGAACCATATGATCCTGTCAATCGATGCAGAAAAGGCCTTCGACAAAATCCAGCACCCTTTCTTAATAAAAACCCTTGAGAAAGTCGGGATAGAAGGAACATACTTAAAGATCATAAAAGCCATTTATGAAAAGCCCACAGCTAACATCATCCTCAATGGGGAAAAACTGAGAGCTTTTTCCCTGAGATCAGGAACACGACAGGGATGCCCACTCTCACTGCTGTGGTTTAACATAGTGCTGGAAGTTCTAGCATCAGCAATCAGACAACAAAAGGAAATCAAAGGCATCAAAATTGGCAAAGATGAAGTCAAGCTTTCGCTTTTTGCAGATGACATGATATTATACATGGAAAATCCGATAGACTCCACCAAAAGTCTGCTAGAACTGATACAGGAATTCAGCAAAGTTGCAGGATACAAAATCAATGTACAGAAATCAGTTGCATTCTTATACACTAACAATGAAGCAACAGAAAGACAAATAAAGAAACTGATCCCATTCACAATTGCACCAAGAAGCATAAAATACCTAGGAATAAATCTAACCAAAGATGTAAAGGATCTGTATGCTGAAAACTATAGAAAGCTTATGAAGGAAATTGAAGAAGATTTAAAGAAATGGAAAGACATTCCCTGCTCATGGATTGGAAAAATAAATATTGTCAAAATGTCAATACTACCCAAAGCTATCTACACATTCAATGCAATCCCAATCAAAATTGCACCAGCATTCTTCTCGAAACTAGAACAAGCAATCCTAAAATTCATATGGAATCACAAAAGGCCCCGAATAGCCAAAGGAATTTTGAAGAAGAAGACCAAAGCGGGAGGCATCACAATCCCAGACTTTAGCCTCTACTACAAAGCTGTCATCATCAAGACAGCATGGTATTGGCACAGAAACAGACACATAGACCAATGGAATAGAATAGAAACCCCAGAACTAGACCCACAAACGTATGGCCAACTCATCTTTGACAAAGCAGGAAAGAACATCCAATGGAAAAAAGACAGTCACTTTAACAAATGGTGCTGGGAGAACTGGACAGCAACATGCAGAAGGTTGAAACTAGACCACTTTCTCACACCATTCACAAAAATAAACTCAAAATGGATAAAGGACCTGAATGTGAGACAGGAAACCATCAAAACCTTAGAGGAGAAAGCAGGAAAAGACCTCTCTGACCTCAGCCGTAGCAATCTCTTCCTCGACACATCCCCAAAGGCAAGGGAATTAAAAGCAAAAGTGAATTACTGGGACCTTATGAAGATAAAAAGCTTCTGCACAGCAAAGGAAACAACCAACAAAACTAAAAGGCAACCAACGGAATGGGAAAAGATATTCACAAATGACATATCGGACAAAGGGCTAGTATCCAAAATCTATAAAGAGCTCACCAAACTTCACACCCGAAAAACAAATAACCCAGTGAAGAAATGGGCAGAAAACATGAATAGACACTTCTCTAAAGAAGACATCCGGATGGCCAACAGGCACATGAAAAGATGTTCAGCGTCGCTCCTTATCAGGGAAATACAAATCAAAACCTCACTCAGGTATCACCTCACACCAGTCAGAGTGGCCAAAATGAACAAATCCGGAGACTATAGATGCTGGAGAGGATGTGGAGAAACGGGAACCCTCTTGCACTGTTGGTGGGAATGCAAATTGTGCAGCTGCTCTGGAAAGCAGTGTGGAGGTTCCTCAGAAAATTAAAAATAGACCTACCCTATGACCCAGCAATAGCACTGCTAGGAATTTATCCAAGGGATACAGGAGTACTGATGCATAGGGCCACTTGTACCCCAATGTTCATAGCAGCACTCTCAACAATAGCCAAATTATGGAAAGAGCCTAAATGTCCATCAACTGATGAATGGATAAAGAAATTGTGGTTTATATACACAATGGAGTACTATGTGGCAATGAGAAAAAATGAAATATGGCCTTTTGTAGCAACGTAGATGGAACTGGAGAGTGTGATGCTAAGTGAAATAAGCCATACAGAGAAAGACAGATACCATATGGTTTCACTCTTATGTGGATCCTGAGAAACTCAACAGAAACCCATGGAGGAGGGGAAGGAAAAAAAAAAAAGAGGTTAGAGTGGGAGACAGCCAAAGCATAAGAGACTGTTAAAAACTGAGAACTGAGGGTTGATAGGGGGTGGGAGGGAGGGGAGGGTGGGTGATGGGTATTGAGGAGGGCACCTTTTGGGATGAGCACTGGGTGTTGTATGGAAACCAATTTGTCAATAAATTTCATATAAAAAAATAAAAAAAGATAAATGCAAACATCATCAAATGAAAAAAAAAAGAATTTTGTATCTGCAATCAGGGTAAAAAATATACCAATTTTTATAACATCCCATTTAAGATTTGTCTTCAATTAAAGCTGAAAATGAAAGATAAGTGAGAAATTGTTGTGATCTTGTGTTGTAAAGGTTACACATACAGCTTTGCATTAAATCAAGCTCGCCTGTGAAACCTCTAGGGGACTAGAAGCAGAAATAAATTCTCACTCAACAGCTGAATATATTCTATCAATACATATGTGGAAATGGCAAAGGTTGTGCCAAAAAAGATAGTAAGTTATCAAAAGGCTAATTTTGTGTTACCTGGGTCAGCTGAGGCATCTTAATGGTATTAAAATGAGGAGAGCACTCAAAAGTAATTACATACTTACAGACTGTGTTTGTGCGTGTTGTGTGTGTGTGTGTGTGTGTGTGTGTGTGTGTGTGTGTGTTTTAATGCAAAGAAAGCATGTTGCCCTAAGGACAACCAGTGCTTCTCAGGATCAGAATAAAATGACTTTTGCTACTTGGGATTGTTTAAGATATTTGAAGCCCATTTTATCTTTTATTCAAATATTTGTTCCAAGTCAAAAGCCCAAATACCTTTTGCAGGAGAGAATGAGCATCATTTGCTTATAATTATCTTTTACATGTCTAAAGTCAGAGGTAATCCACAAATAATTGGTTTCCAACCGTTGCATCGGAACATTGCGTCAGAAAAGCTGGACTGTGTTGCCATGTGATTATAATTTAGATAATGACAAACACATTGAAGCAAGTGTCCTGAGAGACTGAAGTCCAGAACAAATCAGAAAGATTTGGTAGAGCTCCTGTCCAGTAGGTTGAACCATATAGAATGGTGGATGTACTATCTGCAGAAACAGTAGTTATATATGGCTCACCCCAATAATGGTATTTTATGAGTTCTGTGACGCTGCTTTTCACTTCAACATGACAACATTATTAGTTATCTGTTGCATTGTAACAAATTACTCCCAAATTTAATGGTTTAACACAATCATGATTTATTATGTCAGTGTTTCTAGGAGTCAGGAATTTAAAAGGGGCTTAGTTGACTGGTTCCAGTTCAAGATCTCTTATGAGATTATAGTCAAGATATTGGCCAGGCCTGCAGTTTTCTGAATTCTTGACTATGGCTGGTGGATCCATTCTCAAGGTGACTTACATGCAAGTTAGTATCAGTTGTTGGCAGAAGGCTTAATGCCTTGCCACAATGGCCTGTGCATAAGGCTGTTTTACTGTCCTCACAAGATGGCAGCTGGTTTCACCTAGCGAGAGATCCAAGAGAAAGAAAAAGAGTCATGTACCTTTTGTGACTAGTCTTGGAAGTCAGGCACCATCATTTCTACTATATTTTATTCATTAGAAATGAATCCCTAAAGGTCTTATCAACATATTTGTGAACCACAACAGCAATAGTTAGTCTATAGTAAACATACATGATTGATATTCATACAGTACTTTCAATACAAGTTCCTTTGTCCTAAGATTTGATATGTATTTTTCCACCCTGGTGCTCTCTTTCTCTGAGTGCTTATCTCCTCTTCATCTTGAATCTTCCTGCAGATTTTACTCTTCTTTCTTCCTTTTCTCAGTTTATCTATCTGCTGAGGAGGAGTATCTAAAAATAGTAATCATTTTAGGGGCCTAAGAAATAGTCATTGTTGAACTTTCCTTGTTAGAATATAAAGGTTTTACTGGAGTGGGGCAAGACCTTTACTACATCCCCCTTTTTTAAAAAGCCTCATAATCACACATTTTATAAAGAGCTACCCCAAAAATTTATTACAGGAAAAACTCCATCTTGTTGGCCCGAGTAAATTCTAGTTCAACTTAGTTACTAATTAACTGTCAAATGTTGAGTAAGGAGCTCAATCTCTAGACCTCAGTGTCCCGTATCTCAATGGTAAGATTTCCTCTAAGGTTTTATAGTCAAAATATTATATGATTATGATTATAGTGATGTATGGGATTAAGTGTACATAGTATGACAACAGAATTTTTTTTCTCTTTTTTTGTTTGATGCAGTTGAATAGAAAAGTGACAAAATATTTCGTGTGCACCATTTTTGTAATGTGGGACCTAGCCCAGACACTTTTTCAAGCAAATGAATCATCAATGAGCTATCATTAGGTCAAAGTGACCACTGAAAAAGAAGATCGGCATGTACTAGAGACAGTCACAACTATTTTCTTTTTGTTTTATTTTATGTTTATTTATTTTTGAGAGAAAGGCAGAGTGAGAGTTGGTGAGGGACAGACAGGGCGACACAGAATCCAAAGCAGGCTCTGAGGGGTCAGCACAGAGCCCGACACAGGGCTCGGCTCGATCTCACGAACTGTGATATCATGACCTGAGCTGAAGTTGGATGCTTAACCTACTGAGCCACCCAGACGCCCCAAGTCACAACTATTTTCTATTGTTCTCCATCTCATTATGTCCATTGGCTACTGGAGCTGGTGAACTTGGATTCTTGGAAGTTGTGTCCAAAACAAATAAGCTTTTAAAACCTAAAGTTCTGATTTTGATATTAACATGAAGCAAATATGTATGGTTTTGTCACACATTTTCAATTCTTCTAGGGTATTTTTATAGAATTGAGGTCAGTTGTGTAGGAAACATTTGTAGTCATACTGAACTTGTTAAGGTGGGTTTCACATGCTATGTAGCCTCACTCCCAGGAATGCTTTTTAAAGTGTTAATTTGCCAATTTGTGATTTTCTTCCCATTACATTTCCCATTACATTTTCTTCCCATTACATATGTCCCATCTAGAGACATAATTAGTGGGATGCTTTGTACTCAGGAAACAGTAATCGTATAAAAAGGTATATGGAAATTTTTACTAATTTCCATCCTGGTCTGGAGACCAGTGTAAAAGCTGATCATAAACATATGTGCCAAATCACAGGCAAAACCTCTAATCTCAGAGAACATTTAGCAAGATTTTTAAATCACAGCAGGATAAATGCATCCTACTATATGTTTGCCAATGATGGCATAGTTCCAGGGTTATTTTCTTCTTTTTCCAGGAAAAGACAATGCAAAACATGTACCATATTGAAAATACTACAATATCAGCCCTAATGTAAATCCTGGGTTTAGATTATTGTAGTAACACACACCGCACATATGTTTAGTACTTACTCTTTCATAGGTGCTTGATTAGGAAATATAGGTACATAATGAAGTAAGAAACAACCCAGGAATTCAGTGTCTAGAATCAAGAAACCCTAATTAAAAGAGTATAAAGGAATGAAAGAAACTCCAAATGAGTTTGGGATATTGTATGTCTGGAAATGGTGAAAAGCGAATAAATAAATAACAAAACAAAAAATTCGGAGAAAAAATAATTTGTTATTTGACAAGAAGATTGGATATGCTTTTTTAAAAAAAAAATTCATTCCAGTGTCATTAATATACAGGGTTGTATTAGTTTCAGGTGTACAATATAGTGATTCCAAGATTCCATACATCATCCAGTTCTCATCAAGATAAGTATACTAGTCATACTTGGATTTATTATTAGGATATAAATTCTATAGTAGTGTAATTATTAATATCTGGTATTTCTGATTCTTGCCTTTGGGTACATCAACTATACCTAGGTCTGTTGGACTGCTAGAGGAGGACGAATTGCTGGAACAGTTTGTTTGGTCTCCAGCAGGCTCTATTCTGCTCTTTTTAAGGACATACAGAGCTACTGAGTCGTCTTTCAGATACACACACATCCTCCTCTGCACCTCCTATTAATTTTTTTTCATTTGTTGATATCCTGTCTCCTGATTAATTCTTTGTATTCCTTGAAAGCCAAAGGCAATCAATGTCCAAATAAACTTTCTTAGCTCTGGGAGAATGAAAATGATACATCCCTCAGAAACTTAATCTTAATTTTAACTTTAATATACTTACGTTTAATTGTTTAGAATATTTTTTAACTGAAGTCTGTCATGCATACACAAAATCACACAGATTATAAGTGCACAGTGTAGTGGATTTTTACAAAGCAAATACACTTGTGTAACCCCTTCTTGAGTCAAGAAGGAGAATATTGACAGCATCTCCAGCAGCTCCAGTAATTAACCTCTCTCTGATAATAATAATAGATTGATTTCACCCATGTTTGCGTTCTATGTAAATGGTACCATGCACATGTACTTTTTTGTATATGGCTTCTTTGGTATATTCTGGTAGAATGTTGATGTTTTTGTGTGCAGCAATGGTTCATTTCTCAACACTAAATAGTTTTCTATGATACGAACATCCCGACATGTAGTTACTCATTCTACTGTTGATGGAAAGTTTGGAATTATCATAAGACGTACAGATACGAAACATGTAATACATGTTTTAGGGCCCATCTGTTATGTAATATGTTTCATGTGCTTCCCTCTGTAATTACCATCTATTTGCCATCTATATTATTGTGTAGAAGTTGTGTATTCATCTTCCAGTTCATTCATCTCTCTCCAGCTGTGTCTCATTCATCATGCTATGATGTCAGTTATAGTATGTTTCAATTTAAACGTTTCCATTTGATTCTTTTCTTATTTTCTGTTACAAGTTTCTACGTGCTCATCTATTTGCTTAAAGGTATTAATCATAGTTCCTTAAAAATTTCATAACTGTATTATTTGTGTCACTTTGTATTGCCTGTTTTTTCTTCTGGTCTTTTTTTCTTAATATCCCAAGAAATTTTGGTTTCACTGTCAATGTTATGGGTGAAGAATTTTAGTGATGATTTACCCTATCCACTGGCAAAAAGAGACACATTACCTAAGTCCATTCAGGTCTGGATCTAACTTGACACTCATTTGCAGTGTTGGCATGGTTTAGTCTCCTCTGGCTTCCTCTACATGGTATACCCCTCCAGGGATCCCATTTAGAGCCTGGAGTGTTTACTAAGGCCACTCCTTCTCGGAGATCTTGAATTTTGGTCTCTTGAACAGTGTAGAAATTCTGAGAACACCACAAAGCTCTTCAGTCATATTTGGTTGCTTTTCGCACGCTTACTTCTTGGCTTCTTTGCATTTCTACTGTGTAGCTTAATCAGATAATGATCCAATAGAACAACAGGCCTTGAGTGCCATTCTCACTTCTGTGAACCTTACTCATCAGTGGAATTTTGGTCAATCAAGTCCTAGCTGCCTTGTTGTACCAGAACTCCCATTCTTGTTCCCCCAAACATGTGAAGTTACCACAAGCTCTTTTGGAGTTTAGAATGCTTAGCAGCTTAGTCACATCTTGGTATATGTCAAAAATCAATAAATGTCCCAAAGAGAAATCCACTGTGCAGAAAATCTGGCTTACCTCAGTAAAATTTCCTTCTCTCCAGGAGCTGGCTCTTCAAAACTGGCTACTCAGGCAGCTCTCTCATGCTTTCAAACCCACTGCTTAAAATTTCTTTCTGATATTTTTTTTATTCTTAGCTGGATTATTGGTCTGCTATAAGAAACCTCAGTGTAATTGGAAGTGGAAGTTTTAGGCTTGCATTTTTATTTATCCCACATTTTAGAATAAATACTCAAATGGGAGTAAGAGAAAGCATTTAAGACAGTAAATGTGGGAGAAGTGAATTGTCCTCACATTGTGGAATTTTAAGGAATTTGGGTAAAATAGATGAGATATTACTTCCTTGCCCAAGACTGAAATAGATCAAGAGGCCAACAATGCCAAAGCCAAAAACTTAAATGACCATGACAGTACTTCTAGGTTTTGTATTTTCACAGATGCCTGCTTTGTACAAGTCAAAGGTACAAATTTTCTTCATAAAACAAATGTATAGTACTTTTCAAAAGTATTTGGTTTATTTTTCACCTACTGTAAACATTTTTATCTGTGTGTATGTGTTATTTAGATTTATATACATAGATTTCTGCTCCACTATATATATATATATATATATATATATATATATATATATATGCTCCACTATATATATATATATATATATATATATATATATATACAAACTCAACTGTTCTTTCATGTGCATGCACACTTATTCTAAACATTCAGAAGTAAATCTGCTAGTTGGCCCCAATAGGTTTATGTGTCACACTCTTGATTAATCAGGAAATGAATATAATGAACGCTGTTGATTGTAAAACGTGTGCTATACGTTGTGAATTTGACCCAGTCCAAGAAATGCTAGCGTTAATTAAATTGAAAGCCACAAATTCCTCTTTACTTCGTTTCTCTCACTTGTTAGGAGAGATGAAGGTGAGGTCAGTTCCTTAACTTTGCAATGTCAATATGCTGTTTATGCTTGCTATACACCCAGCTTGTTTTCCAAATAAAACACCAGCTTTAGAAGCTCTGCCAGGTGTTCGGGGTTGTTTTTCAACTCATTCAAGTCAGTAACATAATTCTTCCTAAAGTCCTGTACTTTACGATTATTGAACACATCAAATCCATTGAGGTAGAGCTGTACTGCTTGATATCGAGGACCCACAAAGTGTAACTTTCAATTTCTACTGCTGAATTCTAAAGAAGATTAGCACAATTCACTCTAGAAAGGCACGTCCCAAGGCAAAGAGAAAAGGGAATGATACGTGTTGAATTACTCTCTACCTTTGCTCAATCAATGTGCCTCTGTATTGTTCATATAATTTCAAACTGACAGAAAAGTTTCAAGGATAGTGCAGTGAACTCTCACATAGACATTATCCAGACTCATTATTATTTGCATTTTTCCCTGGTGCTTAATTGTTATCTTTCCTCTTTGCATCCTTCCTCCCTTTTTCATTCCATGTGTTTTAGTCTTTTGAGAGTTGTTGGGAACATTTTGCTCCATTACTCTTGTATATTTTAGTGTGTCTTTCCTAAAGGCAAGGGTATCTTCTTACCATAGAATAGGTAACAAAATCAGGAAACTCAACATTGATATAATATCACCAAATCCACAGTTCACATTTGGATCTGTCAATTCTTCCAGCAATGCCCTCTGGAGCCATTTCTCCTCTGTCCAGGACCTGATCTAGGATCATACACTGCACATCGTCTTGCTCTTTAGGTTTCTGTGGTGAAAAAGCTCTTCAAACTTTCTTGATCTTTTCTTGATATTTGTAAAGAGTACAAGCTAATTGTTCTGAACGTTTTTCAATCTGTATTTCTGACACCAGATATTTAAATGTATTTGTTTTCTTGGTTACTTTCTGTATGCCTACGAAATGTATGTCTAGGAAATATATTTCTCCTGTTTGCTTGGGTTTCCTCATCATTAGGTGTGTGACGTGGTACATAATAGGTGTTCAATAATTGATTTTTGAATAAGTGAGTGCTTATATGTGGCATGCAGCTTATGCATAGTATTTTCTGGCTACAACTTTGAAATTGAATTACCCTTAAACCTATTTTGCATATAAGGAAACTTAGGATCCAAGTCTACTAACTACCAAAGTCACCCCGGCTATTAAGTTGCAGTGCTTTGATTAAAAGCGATGTCTCCCTTGGTCAAATATGTTTTCCCTTCAAACTCTTCTCACTCTCATAGTACAGATTTTTTTCATCTTCTGGGCATAGTACTTCCCAATTCCAGTGCCAACTTTGGAATTCATTAAGCTGGAAAACTGTTAAGGGATAAGTGTAGCCGGACAGAATGAAATAAACCTAAGCACTAACATTATTTTTATCTGCTCAGTACATGAACACATGCGTTTTCTTCAGTTCAGTACCTTCCTAATAGATGTTTCACAGTCTCCTATTGCTAGTCTCCAAATACGGTCTATAAGAATAGAAATTACCTTTGAACATAAAACAGAATATTCTGTGCTTCAAGATCTTTGAATTTGGAGATTCTTCTTTTCTTTTTTTGGAGGACCGACTGTGGAGCAAATACTTAAGAATTCTCTGAAGCAAGTGTTTACAGAGAGCCCTAGGGATATATTGTTTTTCATTTGTGAAAATGTTTTCACTTTGTTGTACATGTCATGCCAACCACAGGTTTTAGTAGATGAAGGAGATGCTAAAAGAGATAAGAAATTATCCTTTGTATTTAAAATAATTTAAACTTAACCAATCTTGATTTTTTCTATCCTGGCTAATGATACTTGGTTCATTCTTTTATCAAGGTTATAAATTGATTTATAAGTCAAATGGACTTACACGTTGTAGATTATCACTCAAAATTGAATTAGAAGAATTAAACAGGCATGGTGATGATGACCAGCATTTATACACCATTTATTATGTTCCTGGCATTGCATGGAACACTTAGCCTGCAATTCAACGAGTATGGGTTATTTAGTGATTATCAACATCATTGCCAGCACCATCATTTTTATTTACTTTGTTGCTTTTTAATGTGTATTCCTGGAATCTTGGGTATGCATATATCTTTAATTACCAAGAGAAGAAATACATAAAGCTGTCATAAAGACATCTCTTACATATTCATTATATATATATATCTTTTTTTAATATGAAATTTATTGTTCAGTTGGTTTCCATACAACACCCAGTGCTCATCCCAACAGGTGCCCTCCTCAATGCCCATCACCCACCCCCCCCTCCCTTCCACCCCGCATCAACCCTCATTTTGTTCTCAGTTTTAAGAGTTTCTTATGTTTTGGCTCCCTCCTTCTCTAACCTCTTTTTTTTTTCCTTCCCCTCCCCCATGGTTTTCTGTTAAGTTTCTCAGGATCCACATAAGAGTGAAAACATACGATATCTGTCTTTCTCTCTATGACTTATTTCACTTAGCATAGCACTCTCCAGTTCTATCCACGTTGCTACAAAAGGCCATATTTCATTATTTCTCATTGCCACGTAGTATTCCATTGTGTATATAAACTACAATTTCTTTTTTTTTTTAATTTTTTTAATTTTTTTTTTAAATTTTTTTTTTCAATGTTTATTTATTTTTGGGACAGAGAGAGACAGAGCATGAACAGGGGAGGGGCAGAGAGAGAGGGAGACACAGAATCGGAAACAGGCTCCAGGCTCTGAGCCATCAGCCCAGAGCCCGACGCGGGGCTCGAACTCACGGACCGCGAGATCGTGACCTGGCTGAAGTCGGACGCCCAACCGACTGCGCCACCCAGGCGCCCCAAACTACAATTTCTTTGTGTATATATCTTAAAGTCAGATGGATAGAGAAATTATCTGACCAGCAGGGGCAGCAAATTATAAAACAAAATGTTTTTAGAAGTAGAGTTCAGTGTTTTGATTGCTTTAGATTTCCAGAATGTGGACTCAGGCTAGAAAGTTTTATATAAGCGATAAGTGTATTCAGAATCATAGGTAATAAGGATAATAATTTGGGTAAGGATAGGAAGCAGTGAGTAGAAGAAGCAAGAAAAACCCCTTTGCCTCCCTATTCTTAACTACTTTTCCACACACTACCATGGCTAGATCATTGATTATAATCTGAAAGACTAGATTAGTACTGCTCACCCTCCTTGTGAACACAGCCTTCACCCTACATGCAAACATACCACACCATACACAGAACCAATGCCACCACAAATATGGAAATTTACCTGCTAAACATATGATAAACTTCTCCCAAATGGCCACTGCAACGGAGTTATAAGTGGTGCATCCCAGTTTGCTCACGATTTAGCATCCTGTAAAGCATATGAACATTTGAAAGTATTTCTAGACAAATCTTATGAAATCTCCCAGGAAAGACCATGTGGCTATTTTTTTAATGCTTATTTATTTCTTTTGAGGGAGAGAGAGCAGGGGAAAGACAGAGAGAGAGGGAGAGAGAGAGAATCCCAAGCAGACACTATGCTGTCAGCACAGAGCCCTATACGGGACTCAATTTCATGAACCCATGAAATCATAACCTGGGCCAAAATTAAAGGTCGACACTCAACTGACTAAGCCACTCAGGCACTCCGAATTTGTTTTTCTAAGCCAGGTTAGACTATTGAATAAAAGGTACTGCTCAGAACGAGAGACTACTATTTAACAGAGTTGCCTAAAAATAATTCATAAAGTTCTAGTTGTAAAAGATGATCTTGGAGGAATTGCCCATGTTCAAATCACTAAGAAAATGTGTCATTACTGTATCCCCCTCACACATTAGACTAATAGTGGTGACTCAAAGATGTCTGGCAAAATCAAAATCAGTTTAAATTTGCTCAATGAAACATTTTCCAGGTATATATTAATATTCCTTCATCAGGAAACACACTTTCAAAACCACAAAACTATGGGACTATATGATAGGCAAAGAACTTACAACACAAAAAGGAAAATGACCGTCAGGTACAAAAAATAAAAAATAAAAATAACATTTTCACAGAGGGCCTGACACTTCACCAGCTAATAAAAGTGGTCAGCAGTCAGCATGAATTTTGTATCAGATTTTCCTTCTGGGAGCTGAATTTCTGGATTCAATCTGAAAGAAATCAGCACTTCCAAATTCTAGATTCTTACAAATGAAGTAAGGAAACCAATTTTCTCCCCCAAGTATTTAAAATCCAGACCAAACGTCTTTCTGAACAACATGTTGCTTATGTCTGAAATCTCTATTTGTTATTTACTTCTCTTTATGTCTACCACTAGGATTCTAATCAAATCCATAATCTTCTCTTTGCAGAAATAATGTCTTAAACATTTTCTGCCTATTTTTACATTGCCCATAATCTGTTCTCCACATCCAATGAGAATGATCTTTGAAAGACATTCATATGCCCATATCTTACCCCGCTTCACATTCTTCAGCGTCTTCCTATTGCTTTTAGGATTAAGGCCCAGCTCTTTAAGCTGGCCAACAGGACCATGTATGATCTCCCAACATCTCCCTTTGGAGTACCCTCTCTTTCTTTTATTCTCTTCCTTTTAGTCACTTTCTTTTTCTTAAAATTTCTCATAGGTCCTTGGGTCCTTTTCACAGTCCTGCAAATGTCCCTCCTTCTTTCAAAATTGCTCCCCGTCTCGTCTACCATGCCCTCCCACTAAATAATGGATTTGAATGTCTCCTTCAGAATAATTTCTCCAAGAATGGCTTTTCTGAGCCCCAGATAAGGTCAGAAACTCCTGCTATAAGCAGTCATGCCTGTTGGCATTTCTACGTTATGGTATTTATCACAACTTTAATCTAATTATTAATTGGTTACTTAGTTATCAAATGTTTGTCTATCTCTTTAGGATTAAAGAAAGATGGGGATACTAGTTTACATCACTAAATCTACAAGGCTTAGCACTTAGTAGCTAAATGAACAAAAGCTTGGATGTATGGATGGACACACGGATCGGGGAATGGATGGGTGGATTTGGTAGGTGGATGGATGGACGGATGGATGGACAAATAGATGGTTGGATAAATGAATGAACAAATTTTTAAAAATGGACGTATATGAATAAGCCCTTGTTCTATTAATATATGAAAATTCTTGGATGCTAAAAGATAACCTAAGTTTTTATTTTCATTATTCAATAGTAATTTTAAAGATGGGTTTCCTTACTTCTCTTTATTCAAGTCAATTTACTGTAGAAATATAATCTTTCTAAAGACTTTGAAACTGTAACCTGAATCACTCCTTTCGTTCACTATTTTCATCTTTATTTGGCTTGTACTCTACTGTAAGGAGAAGTTACTGTCTTTGCTACACAAGGTTTGACTTTCCACAGCACACTGAATTGGGTATAGGCTTTTGGGGGGGCAGGGATGTGTATGTTTGTTTGTTTCTAATTGTTATCCATTGTTTCTAATTGTTTTTTTTCAATTTTTTTATGCTTATTCATTTTTGAAAGACAGAGAGACAGAGCACAAGCAGGGGTGGGGTGGAGAGAGAGGGAGACACAGAATCTGAAGCAGGCTTCTTTTTAAAATTTTTTTTTATGTTTATTGTTTGTTTCTAATTGTTATCCATTGTTTGGAAGCTGCAGTTGGTTCACTTCCAAAATATAGGGGAATCAGTTATTCATCAATTTAAATATAACAGTGTAAACTTATAATTTATGTTCCCTACTTTGCAATCTTATAGTTCTATACATATGAAAGACATAAAATTAAACTGCAAAATAAAGTCATTTAATTCACCATTGCAGTGAGTTCCAGGGAAATTTTTCCTGTTTTGCCATAATTTTTTTCATTGCAATTGAACCATTTCTACAGTTACTCAGTAGTTATACTTAAACTGACTTCTTTTTAAAAAGGATTTTTGACAAAATATCTATTGGAAACCAAAAAGAGAAGAAAAAAGATATTGACGAAATATCGTGCAGTCCAGTATTCTTCAAGTGTGAAATGAAATTGGCCAAATTGATGGCAGAAAAAAAAGTTATCCCTAAGTAAGTTCCTATTCATTTAATAACTAGTTATCAAGACTTTTTATATGTCAAGTATTCCTCTAGAGTCTGTAAACCCCAAATGAATAGGACTGAGAAGGCTTCTGCCCTTTGCAGAGCTTATGCCCACCCTGTGCAAGTCATTTCCTCTTTCTGGGACAGATTATCTAATTTTTCTGAGTTGACAGAAGCAGTCAGAAGATAGACCTTTCAAGATCCCCCAGTTCCAAGAAGCCACCGCTGGCCCCAAACTCCTTTCCCTGTGCCCACCATAGGGCCAGCCCCCATCTTCCAAGGCATCTGGCTGAGTGACATAGTCCCTTGCATCATCACATTGATGGGCTTTGAGTACTTCAATTCCTGTGCCTGGGGTCAGGCTGAGAAGCTCGGAGATTTGTTGCCAGTGCTCTGAAAATATTAAGTTGGACCGAATGCCTTTATTGCCTGCATTCTCAGCTGGGCGGGAAGGAGAGACATTAAAATGGTGACTCTTTCATCAGAAACACTATGATATTTTATAACTTTGTGAATTATTTTCTCTTATTTTGTTCTGACAGATGGAAAAAAAAAAAAAAACAAACCTTGAGAGAGCAGTGCATTTCTTTAACTGCATTTAGCACTCTTGTTTGTTCCTGACTGCATTTTGTCGTATCTGAAGACGTTTTTTTTTTTTTTCAACGTTTATTTATTTTTTTGGGACAGAGAGAGACAGAGCATGAACGGGGGAGGGGCAGAGAGAGAGGGAGACACAGAATCGGAAACGGGCTCCAGGCTCTGAGCCATCAGCCCAGAGCCCGACGCGGGGCTCGAACTCACGGACCGCGAGATCATGACCTGGCTGAAGTCGGACGCTTAACCGACTGCGCCACCCAGGCGCCCCTGAAGACGTGTTTTTTAATCTGTGGGAAGCACTAAGCTTCGTTCTGATTTGTTAATCTGAATTGATTTCTGATCGATGAAAAGCACAGAAGTCTCAAATTGTTAAAACAGTATTTTTGACCTAGATATCATAGGTTATTTGAGATACTGTAAGAGCTAAGTCATTTATGTAACTGAACTATTGGTTGCAAAATCACTATACAAGCAACTTTATTAACTACATGGAATAAAACAACAAATACTAGAAACCTATATTTTATGCTGCAATCCAAGTAGGTGTTATCTTGTGATGTTGCATCATAAAAATCTCAGGGCTTTAAAGGAAGACATTATAGTTTGTACATTTTTCCCCTTAAAAATTATAATACAGGCTTTTATTTATCTTCCGTGTTTTTTCCCCTAGGAATTTTTATAATGAAGAAAAAACTGACACATAACTTTAGGAAAAGAAAAAGATAATATTATAAACATCCATGCTTTATATTTAGCAGATTTTCTGATTGCTAATCCCCAAGCCATTCTGGATTAGCATTTATTTGGATTTCTTTTTCAATTGTGAAACTTTCTGCACTATTTTTCTCTGATTTGGAAAAATAGTTTTCCTAGTTATATAATCTGGCAACAGAATTTACTTCTACCATAGAATTGTATTATAGGTGAAAATGTTCATATTAATTGACTGAGAGAAATTGTTTTCTTTTTTATTAAGTGTTCAGCTTCCGGTTAGCCACCATAATGACAATAGCAACACAATACGAGCACTCATTTATTAATTATATAGTATGTACCCAGCAAGGTGGCACAATATAAATATTGACTCATTACTTCCCACAGCAAGCTTATGGAGAAGCATTATTATCCCCATTTAGAGATAAAAGTACTGAGGTTTTGAGATATAAAGCGTACACAAAGTCCAGAAACTGGAAAGCAGTAAAGTTTGAGCTTTTGTCTGACAGCAAAGCTCATACTCTTGGCCTCTACTATCACAATCCAGTGTCCCTACCTACAAAATATAGGTCTTCTTATGATCAGCTAATAAAATGATTTTGCACAAGCCAAGATCCTTAGGTTGAGATAGAATATGATCTACAAGGCTTAGTGACATTAATTTTACAAATCACTAAGGAGGCAAGGATTTTCAGGGAGGAGGGAGATAAGCCTACACATGTCCATTCCAATGAATTGCAGCAGTTTTATTGAAAGAGGATATCTCCATGGCTACCATGCTCCCACAACCTCCTTCTCCTTATATGTGTGTGCACGCACCTGTATTTGTGCAAGTGTGTGGAGTAGCACTCCGGGGGAGTAGCACTTGGGCACACCAGGGGTGTTCTAGAGAATCAGGGTGCTTACTTAAACATAACAGTTTTGTCAAATACTGTATGCTACCTGTGTCCCCAAATTAGCAGTCAATTAGTACATTGAATGGAAATATTGTGTCTACTAATGGGACATTTTATTTTCCAGTTGAGTAGGGACATTTTATTTTTCAGTAGAGGTGGTCCTGTGGGCTACAGAATGGAGAATTGAAGGGGAAAAAGCCAAAGCAAAATGTTGGTCAGGCAGAATAAAATTCATTGTCAGCTCTTAAACTGTGAGAGAAAATCAAGGTAGAGGGAAATGACATGAAAATGAATGGTGGCCAGATGGTTATATTCAGAGGCAAAGAACTGGGGACAAAGCCTGCCATAGCTTCCCAGGTCAAGCTGTGCACCACAATAGCAATATCTTATTTACATCCTTTGGGACCTGGGCAGAGTTGCACCATGTGAGTACATGGAGATACAAAAGAGCGTAATTTTACTTTACAGACCATTGAGTAGGATTGCAGCAAGAAACTTTTCCTCCTAGAAGAATGCCCTTCTTTTGCAGACACGGATGAGAATTATTATAATCCACAAGGACACTATTGCTCTCAAGGTAGGAAGATTCATGAAGTTTAGTAATGGAACAGGAACTGGGTCTTTGGAACCAGAAAGCAATGAACTTGTCATGGAGTTGCTACAAGAACAAAGTTGCAACACAGAAATAGTAGTTTAAAGGAAGAATATAGTTGGTAACTACAATTATTGAATTAGGTTACCTGCCAGGTAAAGGAAATCTTAAGGTAAGAAGTAATTAGAGTACCAAGGCTAAGGATACAGAATATTGGGAGATAATACACCTCAAGTAAAGGTTCCGTTGGATCACCTGTTGAGGAAAGACTATAAACCGCAGGATAAAATATTACAGATTTCTTTCTTCTTGGGGTTTGCTTTCAGTGAAGGTCTGGAATTGGCCCCTGCAGCTGTGCATCCCTCTTTCTGAAAGCAGGCTCATTTCATGATTATTCTGAGAGACCACGCTTATCATAACACATCCCCAAATTACCAGAATCATAAATCAGTGTTTCTCATTGCACAGGCATATCAGAAAGCAGAAGGTTTCATCACTGTGAACAGGTATCTCTGACATACCGATTGCTTTAAATGTGTTGCATTGTTGACCACAAACTCCCTCTCATTTATTGAAAAGCTAAATATAATGGAAAATATTTAGTTTTCCCAGGGTAACTTCTCAGTTGTCTCCTTCTTAAATGTTTACAGTTAGATCTCTATGGGTAGTCATTTTTTCTCTCCTCTTCCACACAAACTTTGTCAGTTACAAAGTTGCCTAAATCTTTTTTTTTTGTAACTATAACACAATTTAAAAGCGAGCAAGAATATCACATTTATAAATCAAACCCCAAATAATTGGGTTGGGCAGAACAAATACCACTTTATAAAAAATTATAAAGGCAGTCCCCCCCACCTCAATTAATTACTAGGAAATTAAATACATTGAATCAGCTTTTATCTTATATCTATAGCTATTTATATGTACTCTGCAAGCAAAGGTTTTTGCAAAATCTTGTTTAATGGTAATGTTTCATAATTTTATGAGATATTTAAGGTAATGGATACAATGTCAAATCCATTTGCTTTCAAATCAGGGAAGAACAATTAGCCTTTAGTAAGCGAGTCTAGCTCAATCATCACAGTGTTATCTCAGTGTTTTAATAAACTTCTTTAGAAATATAGTTCTTGGTTTATATCCTTACCTCTCACCTGTAGTTTGAAAGAAAGTTGAAGAAAATATTTATTGACAATAGCTAAAGTGAATGATGTCTGAAGCCAGAATGTACTTTGAAACAGTGAGGGAGAAATAGAAATTGGAGAATGGTCAAAGAAAGATATTCCATAGGGGTCCTAATTGTATTTGTATGTGTACAGCAATGATTTTAGAAGACCCAAATTTTTCAGACCCATTGATCTCCTAGAGCTGCTATCATATTTCTCTTGAGCCCTGGATATGTGCTAACTATTTAACTATGTCTATAAACTATTCCCACCCTTCACTTTAATTTATCTATGATAAATAGGCACTAATAAAGGACTCTGTCATTTAAATAAATGACATACTTCATCACTTCCTTTTAATGGTTTCTGCCACCCTTCATATTATCAGCACAGCTGACAAGTAGCAAAATTAAATGAGTTGAGTCTCATCTCTGCCTTGTAGTCTGCCCACCATCTGGTAGGTTATCAAAGCCCTGGCATCTATGTTTTGGCCTGTTGGTTATTTGCTTTAATTTCAACAGATTAAAGAAAGTTATTAAACTTAAACTGTCTAATACTTCTTGTTACTACAAACATCAGTGCTAATTGAGTTTTTATTCTTTTTAATGAGTCCATTTGATTAAGTATCAGAGGTTCAAGTTTGACTTTTTGGTTATAACTAGTCAGTGCTAGGTCATAAATTCAAATATTTGCGGTTAGGAAAATAAGCAGTAATAAATACACAGAGAAGTATTGAGGAATGCTACTTGCCTTGAATTGCTATTTTTACTATTATTATTTTAATGCAAGCAAGAAAGCACTATTAATAGAGTCTGTTTCCTGTCATATTGCACTTTTTTATGTCATAGAATGTACTTTTGAGAAATAGTAACCTGTTTTTAGACAGGCATGCTGACAAAAAATTGTGTATTTATATGACGGTAAATGAAAGGTATATATTAAATGCATCAACATGTGTTGTGTAATATTTACATTGTAAAATGTTGCTAGCAATATATTTAATAGTACAATACTCTAACAATTTCCATTAAAGTCAGGAATAGTCTAAATTTGTTCCTATCAGTCATATCATTTAAAATTATTCTGAAAATTCTAGTCACTTCAGTTAGAAAAGAGAGAAAATAAGAGGTATAAATATTATATAATAAGGAACACAAGTTTGACAATAATATGATATCCAAAGCACTAGTCAAGAATATTACAAATTCAATAAAATGGTTATAAAAATAAATATTGAAAAAATCGATGGTATTCTCTAAAACTACTCCAAACAGGTTCAATTATATTTTAGAATGGCAGGGTATTGTGTTATCTCTGGAGAACACCTGTCTTATGGCATGACTGGTAGGTTCCATCAGGCTTTCTGAGTTCTCCAAGGCCTGACCCTATTGCCATAGTTTGGATCCTTATATTTGGTGCTATAATGGAGCTGGGAATAAGGATCTGGCTTATGGCTAAGAATCTGGATGAATAAACTCAGGTTCTTATCACTTGTTAGAAACCCTCGAAGATGTTCTCTACTCTGAATTATGGAATACTAATTATCTGTATAACTCTTGTGTTGCTATAGACCTGCCTTGCAATAGATATCTAATACAGTGTATAGTTAAATTTCCTGGGATAACTCAGAGTGGATCCAAAATATTAAATTATCTAAAATGCAAGTTAACAAAGTAAGCCAGAATGAGTCTATGCACTGGCTGACTAGGAATTGGGAATAAAATACAAAATTTAGACAAATCCTAGTTCTTGCTTGGTCTGGCACCATCTAGTGGTGTTTGCATGACCTTGCTTAAGTACTGATGAGATGTTTCTGGAACCGTTGGCTACCTGTGGGCTTCCTGGATTGCATCATATCCTTAAGGAATCATCTATTTAGGTGTGTTTGTTGGCCAGATTTTGGAATACAAGCATGGGAGAATATTGGAGATGAGAAGACCCATCATCCCTCTCCCCATTTCTTAGAGTGGAGTCCCCTGGATCTTTCATCCAGCCTTCTTCTCCCTTTCATACCCTATCCCACACCTCACAAGAGAATAGGAACGTTAGCTGCTACCTCTCACATCCCACCCATGTCCCCCTAGCCATTTTGAGAAGATGGCCAGGCAAAACAATAAGCCAGTCACCAGTAGCATTGCATATAAATTTGTGTTATTATGCTTACAATATTGTTTTATGGGGAGAAGGAAGGATTTCATCTAGCTGTTTTTCTTTGTTTGAGGAAATAACTTGTCATAGCTTTCCATGACACTCCATTTGTAATACAACACAAAAGCCTCTGTTGAATAAAATACCTTGAATTTTTATGATAAGAAACAATTATTTCAGGTCATGGTTCCCAAATTGTGTACAAAGATGGTCCAAAACTCTTCAGTAAAATTCCAGTAAATCACCACATATTTAAAATTTTTCAAAGACAACACAGACTGTCAGACACAGAACAAACCACTTGAATGAGGCTATTTATTTACAGTTTCAGCCTTAAATCATATATATTACTTTTTGCGACATCATATTTTTGCAAAGCTTAGTTTTTGGTGGTTGCTGTGATAAAAAGCAAGTGCAACAAAAATCAGTGAGGAACATAAAATGATGGTGAATGTGTTCCATCTTATTCTAAACGTTGAGAAATTATGCCAGGTTTAGCAGGTATGAACATCTCATTATTAAAAAACTGTGGTAATTAAAGAATGAAATAAAAATAAGGTTTATTTTCATTAATATATATTAGTCATTTGGCCACTAATTTTTTTAGGACATAAATATTTGCTGTTTGGACATATCTGCTTAATAAACAAGACTCACATATTTCTTTTAGCCCAAGAATATGAGTGCCACAAAATAAGAAAGTTTGGAAACTCCAGGTTGAGGAGTTATTCTAATCGCACTTTAGATCCTTAGGGATCTATGAAATAATAATAAAAGTTCCTATGATAAATTACCATAAACTATAATTTTGAGCACTTCTGTGGTTACTTGAAGCAGTACGCGCACACACACACACACACACACACACACACACACACACGTGGAGAGAGAGACAGAGAAGGAGAGAAATGGACTACTTTACTGAGATAAATTCCATGTGCTATAGGTCAAAAGTCACACAGTAAAAACATGTTTCCTTGTGTCTTTCTGTCCTTGTTTTGTGTTTTCAGTCAGCTCATGTCTGTTGATATTATAAATATTGCTCAACACAACAGATTGGAAAGGGTCTCATTTTAAAAGAAGACTCTGGCAGTGTTTGTTGCAGACTGCATGTACATTTATTGTGTGTGTGTGTGTGTGTGTGTGTGTACTACTCTAATTAGAAACGCCTTTTCTAATTTACTGTAATATCCAAATAGTGCAGTGATATCTTTGTGCAAGACTAAATTGCCCTCTCATCCCCCATATTCATTTTAGTTACACGAACATTAAAAAAATGAATGGCTAGGCATATTATTTACTGAAATCAAATGCAAGTACAAAAAATGCTCTGTATTCTTTGAATGTTTAGAAAATACAGGTTTATGTCAAGCCAAAAATATTAGTTAATGTCATTTTCCTGGAAGCTATATTATTTGAAAACATTCCATAATCACCAAAGCCATTTCATATATTGTATTTTAACCATTTGGTGAAACTTCTGAAAAAAAGTTTTACTTAGAAGCAACTACATATTCTTACTGACGTTACATTTATTCAGGAGATTTCAAGTATATCACAATGGAGATAGTCATGAAAGATGAGTCAGAGGATAATGACAGGAAAAATCACAATGTAATTCAAAGAGCCATTTAATTCCACTTTTTCCAGATGTTTTATTGCCACTTGAAGATTAAATAGTTACCCATTGAGCTTGATGTGACTTTGGAGAGGAAAAAACAGTATATTCTGAGTCTCTAGTTTGTAAGCGCTACTGTTTGAAATGTTCATTTCCCACACGACCTTTACAATGTTTTATTACATTTTATTAGGAAGAGACAGGGGTATAAGGAGACACTTGAGGAAAATCCAGACAGCAAAGGAGATAATGTTGTAGAGTATTCAGATTTGATAATTGTGGTAGTTTGTAACCCAACAAAGAACATATAAAGTTAGAAAATAAAAAAGTCGGCCACCTGTAGTCTTGATTTTGTGCTTGCTGGATGGGTTCACTGAGGGCAGAGAAAGCAAATGTATTTACTTTTTTAATTTTTTATATGAAATTTATTGTCAAATTGATTTCCATACAACACCCAGTGCTCAGCCCAACAGGTGCCAACCTCAATGCCCATCACCCACTTTCCCCTCTCCCCCACCCCTCATCCACCCTCAGTTTGTTCTCAGTATTTAAGAGTCTCTTATGGTTTGCCTCCTTCCCTCTCTGTAACTTTTTTCCCCCTTCCCCCCGCCCCCGGTCTTCTGTTAAGTTTCTCAGGATCCACGTAAGAGTGAAAACATATGGTATCTGTCTTTCTCTGTATGATTTATTTCACTTAGCATAACACTCTCCAGTTCCATCCATGTTGCTACAAAAGGCCATATTTCATTCTTTCTCATTGCCAAGTAGTATTCCATTGTATATATAAACCACATCTTCTTTATCCATTCGTGAGTTGATGGGCATTTAGATTCTTTCCATAATTAAGCTATTGTTGAAAGTGCAAAAGCAAATGTTTAAAGCATTATGAGAAGCATTTTGGGAAGTCTTAAATAGGAGTTTATAGATTATCAGCATTTTTAATGTACCTAGCCATTCTACCTTAGGTATATAAACTCCCTTTCTTTGAGGTTAGTTTATCTGTGGCAATTCAAAGTAAGTGGATGTTCCTGCTTTTAGAACTTTTTGAAATCATCATACAAGTTAATATGAATCATGTACCTTTTATTATAGTATTGTATAAAAAATATTTCATGCCAATCTTCAATAATTACTTTACACTTAGAGTAACCAACATTTTCGAGTAATTGTTTTCTGTCAAACTCTGAGTTAGAGGCATATTTAATTTGGTTATTTTAATCATCACAATCTCTCTGAGTTAGGTTCTGTTATTAACCATTATTATTATTATATCTAATTATCTATTACTATATATTATCATCCATTATAAGGATAAGGAAACTGAAATCCAAGGAAATTCCAAGATCATTGGACAGTAAGTCATGGACGATTTGCACCTAACCCATTTGATATAGAGCCTAAGTTCATTATCCCCCAATTTCAAAATTCTGAAATCAGATTTTGGCTTGAAATTAGTATAAATAATTTTATATCATCCTTATTTTTATTAATATCTTCCTTTAATAAAGACTTTTATTAAATCCATGGTGTGTCTTAAAAATGTATGGTATTTGAGAATCAAGAAAATGGGATATTAGAGAATAAGGCAGAGACCACCAGGTCTGGGGATTGAGGAAGCTGCCAGGCAAGGGAACACAGATAAGTGAAAAAAGAGTATTTTACTGAGAAGTCGCGTCAGGGTTTTGTTTTTTGTTTTAAGTTTTTATTTAACTTCCAGTTAGTTACCCTACAGTGTAATATTAGTTTCAGGTGTACAATATAGCGATTCCACACTTCTCTACATCACCCTATGTTCATCACACCAAGTACACTCCTTAATCCCCATCACCTATTTTACCCATCCCCCCACCTACCCTGCCTCTGTTAATTATCTATTTGTTCTCTATATATAAGAGTTTATTTTTGGTTTGCCTCTCTTCTTTATGGCTGAGGAATATTCCATTGTATATGTATACCACATCTTCTTTATCCATTCATCAGTCAATGGACGCGTAGGCTGTTGTTCGTAATTTGGCTATTGCAGCTATAAACATCAGGGTGCATGTATCCCTTTGAATTAGAGGGTTTTTTTGTTTTTGTTTTTGCGGGTGGGCAGTAAATATACAGTAGTGTGATTACTGCATCATGGAGTAGTTTCTATTTTTAACTTTTTGAGGAAACTCCGTGGCCACATTCCCACCAACAGTGCAATAGTGTTCCCCTTTCTCCACATCCTTGCCAACACCTGTTGTTTCTTGTGTTGTTGATTTTTGACATGCTGACATGTGTGAGGTGAGATCTCATTATAGTTTTGATTTTCATGATGATGAGTGGTGGTGAGCATCTTTCCATGTGTTTGTTGGCTATCTGTATGTTTTCCTTTAACAAACTTTTTTTAACAATTTATTTTTATTTTTTGAGAGACAGAGACAAAGTGTGAGAAGGGGAGGGACAGAGAAAGAGGTAGACACAGAATCCAAAGCAGCTCAGAGCCTGATGTGGGACTTGAACACACAAACTGTGAGCTCATGACCTGAGCCAAAGTTGGGCACTCAACCAACTAAGCCACGTAGGTGCTCTCTATGTTTCCTTTGGTGAAATGCCCATTCATGTCTTCTGCCCATTTTTTTACTGGATTATTTGTTTTTGGGGTGTTGAGTTTTAGAAGTTCTTTATATGTTTTGGATACTAATACTTTATCAGATATTTCATTTGCAAATCAATTCTCTCATTCCATAGTTTTCCTTTTAGTTTTGTTGATTGTTTCCTTTGCTGTGCTGAAGGTTTTTATTTTGATGAAGTTCCAATAGTTTATTTTTACTTTTGTTTCTCTTCCCTTAGGAGACATATCTGGAAAGAAGTTGATATGACCAATGTCAAAGAGGTTACTGTCTATGTTCTCCTCCAAGATGTTTATGGTTTCAGGTCTCACATTTTGGTCTTATTCAATTTAGAGTGTATTATTATGTATGATGTAAGAAGTGGTCCAGTTTTACTCTTGCATGTTGCTGTCCAGTTTTCCCAACACCGTGTGTTGAAGATACTGTCTTTTTACCATTTTCCTGCTTTGTTGAAGATTAATTGACCATATAGTACTGGGTTCATTTCTGGGTATTCTATTCTCTTCTATTGAGGTCTGTGTCTATTTTTGTGTCAGTAACATACTGTTTTGATCATGACAGATTTGTAATATAACTTGAAGTCTGAAAAAATCGTGATGCCTCCAGTTTTGCTTTTCTTTTTCAAAATTGCTTTGGCTATTCATGGACTTCTGTGGGTCCATACAGATTTTAGGATTATTTGTTCCAAGTCTGTGAAAAATGCTGTTGGTATTTTCATAGGGATTGCATTAAATGTGTGAATTGCTTTGAGTAGTATAGATATATTAATAACATTTCTTCTTCCAAACCATGAACATGGAATATCTTTCCATTTCTTTGTGTCATATTCAGTTCCTTTCATCATAAAACTGTTAGTTTCAGGAGCATGAGACATACCCGGCTTTTCTAAAACAGAGAAGGCAGAGACTCAGACTTACACAAAAATGCCAAAAGTTTTCATGTACTTAACCATTCTACCTTAGGTATCTAAAGTTGGATATTTAAGGTATCTAGGCAAAATTTGGGAATTTATCCCAAGTGAAATGTACATCCAGAGATCTAAGCAAAACAGATAGAAGTAATATGCCTGATGGAAAATTTAAAGCAACAAGGATACTCACTGGACTTGAGAAAACAAGACATCAGTGAGACTCTTACCACAGAGATAAAAAAGTTAAAAAGAATCAGTCGGAGATGAATAATGAAATAAACAAGATTGGAAACAGGCTTGATGCAATGAACAGTGGGCCAGAAGAATCAGAGGAATGAATTAGTGACATAGAAGACAAAATAATGGAAAATAATAAAGTTGAACAAAAGAGAGAAAGAAGAATTATGCAACAGGAGAATCGACTTAGGGAACTCAGGGACTCCATCAAATGTACTAACATTCATATTATAGGAGTCCAGGGAGAAGAAGAGAGAAAAAAGGAGGAAGAAAATTTATTTGAGGAAATAATGGCTAAACACTTCCCTAATCTAAGAGGAAATAGATATACTGATCCAGTAGGCACAGAAAATTCCCATCAAAATCAATAAAAGTAGGCCAACACCAAAATTTAATTTTGCAAATTAAATTTGCAAAATATGGTGATAAAGAGAAAAATCTTAAAAGCAGCCAGAGAAAATAATGCCTTAACTTACACGAGCAGACACACAAGGCTAGCTTCAGATTTCTCAACAGAAACTTGGCAAGCCAGAAAGGAGTGGCATGATATATTCAAAGTGCTAAAGGGTAAAAATCTGCAACCAAGAATTTTCTATCCAGCCAGGCTATCATTCAGAATAGGAGAGATAAAGAGCATCCCCCACAAACAAAAATAAAGGAGTCCTTGACCACTAAACCAGCCATGCAAGAAATATTATAGAGTACTCTTTGAGGGGAAAGGAGAGACAGATCAAAAGTGACAAAGACAAGAAAGTATCAGAGAAAATCTCCAGAATCAACAACAAAACAATCAACAAGGTGGCAATAAATACATATCCATCAATAATTACTTTGAATGTAAATGGAATAAATGCTCCAATCAAGAGACATAGGGTGTCAGAATTGATAAAAAAATAATAATAAAACCCATCTATATGCCACCTATAAGAGACTCATTTCAGACCCAAAGACACCTGCCAATTGAAAGTGAGGAGTAGAGAAACATTTATCATGCAAATGGGGGTCAAAAGAAAGCTGGAGTAGCAATATTTATATTGTTCAGACTAGACTTTAAAACAAAGAGTGTAGCAAGAGATAAAAAAAAGGCCCTATATCATAATAAAGGGGACAATCCAATAAGATCTAACAATTGTAAATATTTATGCACCCACCATGAAAGCCCTCAAGTATATAAAACAATTGATAGAAAACCTAAAGAAATTAATTGATAATAACACAGATAGGGAACTTTAACACCCCTATCTACTTCAATGAATAGATCATCTAAACAGAAAACAAGAAAAACAAGGAAATAGTGGCTTTGAATGACACACTAGATCTATTGGACTTAACACATATATTCAGAACATTCCATCCTAAAACAACAGAATACACATTTTTTGACTGCACATGTTATATTCTCCAGAATAAATCACATACTAGGCCATAAATCAGGCCTCAACAAATACAAAAAGATTGAAATCATACCATCTACCTTTTCTGACCACAACACTATGAAACTAGAAGTCAACCACAAGAAAAAATTTAGAAAGATCACAAATACATGGAGATTAAACAATATGCTGCTAAACAGTGAATGGGTCAACCACGAAATCAAAGAAGAAATAAAAAATTACATGCAAGCAAATGAAAATGAAAACACACCCATAAAAAACCTTTGGGATGCAGTTAAAGCTGTCAGTCACAAGAGGAAAGTATGTAACACTACAGGCCTACCTTGAGAAGCAAGAAAAATCTCAAATAAACAACCTAACCTTATACATAAAGGAAGTAGAAAAAGAGCAACAAATTAAGCATAAAGCCAGGAGGAGGAAAGAAATAATAAAGATCAGAGCATAAATAAATGATATAGAAACTAAAAAAAAAGCAATTGAACAGATTGAAGAAACCAGGAGCTACTTCGTAGAAAAATTAATAAAACTGATAACTTCTACCCAGACTTTTCAAAAAGAAAAGAGAAAGGGCCCTAATAAATATAATCACAAATTAGAGAGGAGAAAAACAACACCACAGAAATACTAACAATTATGAGAATATTATGAAAAACTAAATGCCAACAAATTGGACAACCTGGAAGAGATGGAAAAATCAAGGAATTGATCTCATTTATAATTGCACCTAAACAATAAGATACCTAGGAATAAACCTTACCAAAGAGGTGAAAGACCTATACTCTTAAAACTATAAAACATTGGGGAAAGTCAGCATATTTAAGCCCTAAAGGGGAAGGGGTTTCATCATGCTTACCCTATCAAAATAAAGAAGACAACGTTCTGGAAGGAAAATTCTAAGAAGGTATGAGATCATTGACTGATTGAAACAAGTCCCATTTTTCCTTCCTAAGAAAGTCTCAAGTCCACTGATGATCTGACATACTGAGGTCCCTGAAAATTCATGGTTCTTTAACAACCTCAACTGGTTTTAACATTTTGGGGAAACATAACATTCAGTTTGATATCTTCTAGGCACATGGTCCAGAAGTAGAACGTTTTCCATTCTTTTATTTTTATGAGACCTAAAAAAGAAATGATTATGAATCTGAGAGGGGGGAGAATGTCTAGAATTTGTAAAAGACCTTATATATTGAGAAAACAAAAATGTAGAATGTTTATTTTAATAAAGAATGAAAATAGGACCAGAAAAAAGACTGTCAGTGTACCCACAGCTCCACATTTTAAAAAGAGCATTTTCATGGAAAGTAGATAGTAGAAATAATGGCAAGAGCCTACTGACATACTTAAAAGTGTACAGAAATCTAGTATTTCAGGATTACAATGGAATACACAAATATACTATGTATCAGAAATGAGATATAGGATGGTAATATCAATATGTGGTATTTAAAAACTTCAGTGAAATTGAATATTTCATTATAAAATGAAAAATTTTAAGGGATTTAGGGAATTTCAAAGATATGAAATTAATATCTATGGGAGAAATGAAAATAATTGTCAAAAAAGGAGCAAGAAGTACGGGTGCGGAAAGCTTTACCAGAAACTTGGTTTCCCCCCCATATTTTGTGTCATAGGCTAAATATTGAAAAGCCTTAATTTATACTAAATTGATATCCCAGTAGGTTTTTTAGATTAGGGACAGTTATAATTTATTGATTTAATTAATAAATGAGTAAGTAAACCCAGTTTTGAAAAAGAAGAGTAGTGAGGTTGGATTAAACTATCAGATGCTATAAAGCATTAGTAATTATAACAGTGTGATACTGACAAAATAAGGTAGATCATTAATTAGTGAAATATAATAGAAAGTTCTGAATCAGACACAAATTTTTATGAAAATTATAATATCTTAAAACTGAAACAGGAGATAAAAAGCACACTTTTCAAATTATGTAAAAAATAAAAAATAATTGGATATCTACCTCGTATTATATGAAAAAATTAAACCAAGGGGAAATATTGGTTCAAAAGTAACAAAATGTGATTTTAAAGTTAAATATTAATAAGTACATAAATCTGACTTGGGGAGGGCCTTTCTCGATATAACACTAATGACTGAAGCAGTAAAAGAAAAGATTGATAAATTTTATGCATCAACAGAAATACAGGAGATAGATAGCCAGGAAAGTTAAATCATGAAACACATAAAGTTCATGGAATGGTAATTTAAAAATAATTTGAAAAATACATAAAAGAGCTTTTATAATAAAAATTACACAAATTCATTAGAGTGGTGAATATATTGGAAATTGGTCAACATTCACAAAGAATTTAAAAATATATTTAAATTATAAATTGAATATTGTAACTATCAACTTGACATGTGTAGTCATAGGTAAAATGTTTAGACATTCTTATGCACAAGTGATATGTGAGTTATAACAAAGTCTCATAAGCTAAAATATCCACATCCTTTGTCCCCAAAATTCCACTTACAAAAAGTCACATTAAGGAAAGAATCATAGAGATTTATAAAGATATTTCTCAAGAATTCTCAAACCAATATTTTGTCAGGAAGGTGAAATTGACGTTAATCTATATGTCCACACAGAGGGTAATTTAAAGAATTATGGTAGGCCTACCCATTGAAATACTTTATGGATTCTTAAAATTGCTTTCAAACAAGACTATATGAAGTTAGAACATCTTTCTTAATATACTGTAACTTACAAAGATTAGTTTATAGAAAATTCTGTTTAAAAATATATGTAAGAGAATAAAAAAAAGTCTTCAAAGTAGCTATTCAGTGATTCTTTATCTTTAGAATATAATAAATTCAGTCTCAATTCCAGGATATCTGTAAATAATAGGTGACTGGGTAGACTGATCTATGTGTTGATATTGTTTGTATATAATGCAAAGCACTGAATAGATAAATGCAAAAATGTTTCGTATATATAAGTAATGAAAAAAACTAATAAAAAATATTGTACTGGTGTTGTGTGGTGACAGAGAGTAGCTACACTTGTTGTGAGTGCAACATAACATATAAACATGTCAAATTACTATGTTGTAGTAAAGTCAACCTAAAGTCAATTAAATGTTGCATGTCAACATAAATTATAAATAAATAAATAATACGATATTCAGTTTCTCTATTTTATTTATTTTTGTTGAAATATAACTGACATATCCTATTCATTTCAGGTGTACATTTTAATGACTTCGTATTTATACATTATGAAATGATCCCAATGATGTCTAGTTACCACCTGTCACCATACAAAGCTATTATTATAATGTTATTGACTCTGTTCCCTGTGGCGTACACTGTATCATGACTTATTTATGTATTTATTTCTATTTTTCCAAGTTTTTATTTAAATTCCACTTAGTTAAAAAACAGTGTAATGTTAGTTTCAGATGCAAAATTTAGTAATTCATCACTTACAGATAGCACCTAGTGCTCATCACAAGTGCCCTCCTTAATACCCATCACCCACCCATTTAACCCATTCTACCCACCACCTCCCTCCATAGACTCTGCTCTATTTAGTTAAGAGTCTGTTTTCTGGTTTGCCTTTTTTTTCCCTTCCAGCGTTCATTTGTTTTGTTTCTTGACTTACTTATTTTTTAATTAAAAGTTTGTACCTCATAACCCCCCTCATCTGTTTCATCCCCTCCAAGCTCTCCCTGCTCTGGTAATCAACAGTTTGTTTCCTGTATATATGAGTGTATTTCTGTTTTTGTTTGCCTTGTTGTTAGATTCCACATGTAAGTTAAATCATATAGTATTTGTCTTTCTCTGTCTGACTTATCTCAGTGTAATGTGCTCTATGTCCACTTACATTGTCACAAATGGCATTGTCACAAATTTCATTTTTTTATGAATAATATCCCATTGTGTATATATATACCACTTCTTATTTATCCATTCACCTATCAGTGGCACTTAGGTTACTTCCATATCTTGCCTTTTATAAATAATGTTTCATTGAACATTAGGGTGCAAATATCTCTTTGAATTTTTTTCATTTTCTTTGGAAAGATTCAGTAATGGAATTATAGGATCATATGGTAGTTCCATTTTTAAGTTTTTACGGAAGGTCAGTAATTTTTTCCATACTGGTTGCATCAATTGACATTTCCACCAACAGTGCATGAGTGTTCTCTCATCTTCACTTGCTCGCCTACACTTGTTATTTTTTGTCTTTTTGATGCTAGCCATTTTAACAGGTGTGAAGTTTTATCTCATTGTGGTTTTGATTTGCATTTTCTTGACGATTAGTGATTTTGAGCATCTTTTCATATGCCTGTTGGCTATTTGTATGTCTTCTTTGTAAATATGTCTGTTGAAGTCCTCTGCCCATTTTTTAATTGGGTTGTGTTTTTGAATAAAAGTCATGTCAGTTCTTTATATATTTTGGATATTAACCTCATATCAGATGTGTAATTTGTAAACATCTTCTCCCATTCAGTAGGGTGCCTCTTTGTTTTATTGCTGGTTTCCTTCACTGTGCAAAATCTTTTCAGTCTGATGTAATCTCATTTCTTTATTTTAGGTTTGTTGCCCTTGCTTAAGGATATTAGTCCAAAAAATACTGCTAAAACCAATGTCAAAGTGTTTACTGCATATGTTTTCTTCTAAGAGTTTTATGCTTTCACATCTTACATTCTAATCTTTAATCCATTTTGAATTTATTTTTGTATATGATATAAGATAGTGATCTAGCTTCATTCTTTTGCATGTAGCTGTCCAGTTTTCCCAACACCATTTATTGAAGAGACTAATCCCCTATTGCCTATTCTTGCCTCCTTTGTCATAGATTAATTGACCATATATGCATGGATTTTTATGTAGACTATTGTATTCCATTAATCTATTGGTCTATTTTCAGGTTAGTACCATAATGTTTTGATAACTATAGATTTGAAGTCTAGTTTGAAATCAGGGAGTGTAATACCTCCAGTTTTGTTCTTCTTCTCAATGTGGTTTTAGCTATCTGAGATCTTTTGTAGTTTCATACAAATTTTAGGATTCTTTGTTCTAGTTCAGTTAAAAATGCTATTGGTATTTTCATAGAAATTGCATTGAATCTGTAGATTGTTTGAGTGGTATGTTTTGAGTGGTGTGAGCATTTTTGTAATATTAATTCTTCTGATCCATGAGCCTGGTATATTTTTTCATTTGTTTGTGTCATCTTCAGTTTCCTCAGTCAACATTGTATCGTTTTCCGTGTACAAGTCTTTTATCTCCCTAGTTAAATTTATTACTAGGTATTTCATTCTTTTTGATATAATTATAAAAGGGATTATATTTTTAATTTCTCCATCTGATTGCTCGCTAGTAGTGTATAGAAATGCAACATATTTCTGTATTTAATTTTGTTTCCAGAAACCTTACTGAATTCATTTATTACTTTAATAGTTTTTTTTTTTTTTGGTCAAGTTTTTAGGGTTTCTCTGTACAGTATGATGTCATCAGCAGATAGGGACAGTTTTACTTCTTCCTTTCAAATTTGGATAACTTTTATTTCTTTTTCTTAATGCAGCTAGAACTTCTAGTACTATGTTGAATAAAAGTAGTGAGAATGGAAATCCCTGTCTTGTTTCTGATCTTAAAGGAAAAGATTGCATCTTTTCACCATTGATTATTATGTTAGCTATTGGTTTGTTTTATATATATATATGTATACATATATATGTATACATATATATATATACACATATATATGTGTATATATATATATATTTATGTTATGTTGTGGTAGTTTTTCTCTATACTCATTTTGTTAAGAGTTTTCATAAGTAAATGTTGAATTTTGTCAAATGCTTCTTTTGCATCGATGGAGATGATGATATCATTTTTATCCCTCATTTTGTTATGTGGTGCATCACACTGATTGATTTGAAGATGTTTAGCTATACTTGCATCCCTGAAATAAATTCCACATGATTATGGTGTATGATCCTTTTAATGTGTTGCTGAATCTAGCTTGCTAATATTTTGTTGAGGATTTTTGCATCTATGAAGTTTGCCTGTAATTTTCTGGGTTTTTTTTTTTTCTGGTGTCTTCGTCTAGTTTTTGGATCAAGGTAATGCTGGCCTCATGAAATGAGTTTGGAAAATTTGGAATAATATGAGAAGGATAGGTACTAACATTTCTTTATGTATTTGATAGAATTCACCTGTGAAACCATCTCATCCTGGATTTTTGTTGTTTGGAGTTTAACTACTGATTAAAATTCATTACTTATAATTAGTCTATTCAGATTTTCTATGTCTTTATGATTACATCTTGGATGGTTGCATATTTGTAGGAATCTATCAATTTGTCTAGGGCTTTCAGTCTATGGCATATAATTGTTTGTAGTAGTTTCTTAAAACCCTTTGTATTTCTGTGGTATCAGTTATAACTTCTTCTTCATTTCTGATTTTGTTTATTGGGCACTCTCTTTTCTTGATGAGTCTGGCTGTAGATTTTTCAGTTTTGTTTATCTTTTTAAAGAACCAGCATTTGGTTTCATTGATTTTTTTATAGTCTCTAATTTATTTGTGTTCTTATCTTTATTATTTCCTTCCTTCTACTAACTTTGAGCTTTGTTTGTTCTGCATTTTTTACTTCCTTTAGGTGTATATATTGTTTATTTGGATTCTTCTTATGTCTTGAGGTAGGCTTGTATTGCTATGATTTTCCCTCCAAAAAACCACTTTTGCTGTTTCCTCAATTTTTTTTAAGTTTTGTTTATATTTCAATTTGTATCAAAGTATCTATTGATTTCATTTTGGATTTCTTTGTTAACCCCATTGGTTGTTCAGTAACATGTTTATTCTCCAAATGTTTCTGGGTTTTTTTCCAGTTTGTTTTTTCTTGTAATTGATTTCCAATTTCATGCCTTTGTGGCCACACAAGATGTTTTATGTGATTTCAGTCATCTTGAATTTATTGAGATTTTGTTTTCTGGCCTAACATGGCATTAAAGTATCCTGGAGAATATCTATGTACACTTGAACGCATGTTCTGCAATTTGAGGATGAGGTGTTCTGTGTTTATCTGTTAAGTCTATCTGGTCTAATGTGTCATTTAAGGCCAATGTTTCCTTACTTTCTGTGTAGGTGACCTATTCATTGATGTAAGTGAGTAGTAATGTCCCCTACTGTTCTTATTTATTACTGTCAGTTTATCCCTTTATGTCTATTAATATTTGCTTCATATATTTAGGTATTGCTATATTGGGTGTATAAATATTTATGAATGGTATATTTTTTGTTAGATTGACCTTTATTAATCTATAGTGCCCTTCCTAGTCTTTTCTTATAGTCTTTGTTTTAAAACCTATTTTGTCTGTTGTAAGTATTGCTAGTCCAGCTTTTATTATGCTTTTATTTTCATTGAATATATTTCTCCATCCCTTACCTTTAGCTTTGTTTGTCTTTATATTTGAAGTCTCTTATAGACAACATATAGATGGATCATGTTTATTATCCATTCACCTACCCTATGTCTTTTCATTTGGGTATTTAGTACATTGATATTTAAAGTAATTATTGATAAGTATGTTCTTATTCCCATTTTGTTAATTTTTTTTTCTGGTTATTTTTGGATTTCTTCTCTGTTCCTTTCTTCCTCTCTTAGTCTCATCTCTCATGGCTTGATATTTTCTTTAGTGTTATGTTTGGGTTCTTTTTTATTTATTTCTTTTATCTATTATGGTTTTATGACTTACAGTTACTATGAGGTATATATATATATATATATATATATATATATATATAGTCACATAAGTTGAAAGGTATTCTAAAAGCACACATTTGTGGTCTCTTTTCTCAATATTTTATGTTTTTGCATGATATTTAATATCTTTTTATTTTGTGTATCCCTAAACTACATATTCTAGTTATAATTGATTTTTTCTATTTTTGTCTTTTAACTTTTATGCTTGGTTTTTAAGTGGCTGATGTAATGCCTTTAATATATTTGCCTTTACCATTGAGATTATTTTTTTATATTTTTAAACTTATTTATTTATTTTGAGAGAGAGACAGTGAGAGCTAGCAGGGGAGGGTCAGAGAGAGAAGGAGAGAGATAATTCCAAGCAGGCTCCACACTGTCACATGGAGATGATGAGGGGCTCAAACTCAATGAACCATGAGATCATGACCTGAGCTGAGATCAAGTGTTGGATGCTTAACCAACTAAGTCACCCAGGCACCCCACTGGGGAGATTTTTTAAAATATATTTACTTATATCTAGTTATGGCCTTTGCTTTTTACTTTAAAAATATGCCTTAATATTTCTTATAAGGCCCGTTTACTTACGATTAATTCCTTTATTTTTTACTTGTCTGAAAAACTGTTCATTCCCTCTCAATTCCGAATGGTAACCTTGCCATCTAGGGTATTCTTGGTTGTTAAGTTTTCCCTTTCAGCATTTTAAATATATCCTGCTTCTCTTTTCTGGCCTCCAAATTTTCTGCTAAAAAATCAGCTAATATTCTAATGTGGTTTCCTTTGTATGTGACTATTTCCTTTTCTCTTGCTTTCAAGAGATTTAAGATTTAATATTCTTTAAGATTCTGTCTTTAACTTTCTCCATTTTAATTATAATGTGTCTTGGTGTGGATCTCTTTGGATGCATCTTATTTGGGATCCTCTTTGCTTCATGGACTGGATATCTGTTTCCTTCTCCAGATTAGGGAAGTTTTCAGCTATTATTTCTTCAAATAAGTTTCTGCCCCTTTCTCTCTTTATTCTCCACATGGAGTTCTATAATGCGAATATTAGTATGCTTGATGCTGTCCCAGAAGTCCCTTAAGCTATCCTATTTGTTTGTTTGTTTGTTTGTTTGTTTGTTTTTACTGTTCTGATTGGGTGGTTTTTCCACTACCCTGTCTTCTAGGTTGCTGATCTCTTTTTCTGTATCATTTATTCTGCTTCTGACTCCTTTTGTTGTATTTTTCATTTTGTTTATTTTATAATTCAGCTCTGATTAGTTCCTTCCTATATTTTCTAACTATTTGTTGTAGTTCTTACTAGGCTCTTTTTTTCTTCTCCAGAGTTCACTGAACATCTTTATGACCATTACTTTGAACTCTTTATCAGGTAAATTACTTATCTCTATTTTATTAGTTTTATTTCTGGGGTCATATTTTACTCTTATGCTAGGAACATATTCCTCTGTCTTATCATCTTGTTTGACTTCTTGTATTTGTTTGTATGAATTAAATGGAATAGCTATCTCTATCAGTCTTGAAGGAGTGGACTTCTCTAGGGGCATCCCCTATGTAGAATGTATGTTCCTGGCTTTGGCAGGTGGGCTGAAGCTGAAGTGGGTTTGGGTTGTGGAATCCCTGGGAGTGTGGTTCAGCGACTTCTCTGATGGGATGGCTGAAACTATATGGCTCAGGCTAGGGATTCTTAGGCGTAATGCACCAGGGCTGCCTTGGTGGAACAGCTGGATTTGGCATAAACCAGGGAAGCCTGGGGTGTGTTGTGCCAGGGTCTCCTTGGTGGGACAGCTGGGGCTGGAGTAGGCACAGGCCAGGGTGTGCCATACCAGGGTTATTTTGGTAGGATGGCTAGCCAGTTGGAGTTGGAACAGACTTGGGCTGGGAGTGTTCCAGGGTCCACCATCCCAGGGCTGCCCCGGTAGGATGGTTGGGTCAGGTGCAGGCCAGTGGGGTCCTGGAGTGTGTCATACTGTGGGATGGCTGGAACTAGGGTAAGCACAGGTGAGGTCAGAGGGCATGCCACACCAAGGCCACCTTAGATGGATAGCTGGAGCTGACATAGGGTAGGACCCAAGGCATACTGAGGTGGCCATAACAGTGTGGATAGAGCACATGGACTCTGCTCCTGCCCACACTGTCAAGGTTGAGGGGGGATATAAAAATGGCAATTACCAAGGCCTGTGATCCTCAAGTAAGCTGCAGTGGTTACCTACATGTTTGCTATTTGCTCTAGGATTAGTAAACGGATTTCCTTAATTTATAGTCTAGTTGACCCTTGAACTGCTGTTTTGTTTTTTTGGATTTTGGGTTTTTTTTTTCTGTGCTCCAGGGCAGGTGAGTCTATGTGCAGACCCTAAGTGATATCCTTCTCTACTGTAGATTGTTGTCTATGGGGTTGGGTTCCCATCATTACCAGGTCTCCATCTCTCCAACTTTTCTCTGTGTGGACCATCTATCATTTGTTGTGCAGAAGCTGTTCAGTCAGCTTTCAGTTATCGGCAAGAGTTGCTCTATAAGTAGGTATAGAGCATGGGAGGAGGTGACTTCAAGGTTTTTCCACACTGTCATCTTATACCTCTAATCCCTCTAATTATTTTGTTTTTAAAGAAAGGAAAGAAATAGTTAAGTTAAAAGAGGAGAGTCAGAAAATAAAGGAACCAGTGCATCCACAAAAGAAGAGATCCTAATTTTGTGGTTCACTGGTATATGACTTTGGAGAAATACATGAATACATTTGGTGAACTGATCCATGAACTGAGCAGGGGTCAGCTAAATCAGCTAATTTGCCATATGAATATACACACCCCATTAAGTAAAATTAAGAGATGATTACTGGATTGAGCTTAAATTCATATCACTGTGAGCTAATTTTTTAATTTTTTAGAGAGCTCTTAAAATTGAACAGCATAATGCAAAATGTGGTATTTATTATTATTAATGTGAATTTCTTAAAGAGGAAATGAAGCATAGTTACTTATGTTTCTGGAATAAACACACAATACCAGGTCATAAACTTGATATCTCAGTGCACATATTTTAATATCTTTTCTTTTAAGGTATTTTCACAAAGGTTAGCAATTTGGTGATACAGTTTTAATATGAGCAGTCTAGTTAAGGTTACAATTAAGATGGTACATAAATTAGGCATGAGATCATTGAGCAAATACACATTTTAATGTAAGCACAAAATATATTTTTAGATAGATTTTTGCTATCACCTAAAATTCTGAGTCCAGGAAAATCAACATTTGTTCAACCTTCTTTATGTCATATTCCTTGCCATGAACAAAATAATTTAATATTGACAGTCTTCTAAGTAGTTATTATTTTTTCTGTTTTATAGAAGTTGAAATTCAGTTTTTAAATGAGTTGGCAAAGTTCACACACGAGTAAATAGGAGAACCAGACTTAAAAATTGTGGCTCTTCCTTGCAGAAAACATACAACTAACATGAATCTCACCATAAATATGCCTTGTACATGTATAGGTTATATACCAGTATAGGTTATAAAAAAAATTTTGAAGTCCAGACAATATTAGAGAATAGTAATATATTTATAAACTCTGTTAAGTCAGATACCATTTTCTCAGGCTGGCCAGTGCCTTCATGGCATAGAAACAATCCCTTGTCTCTCTTTCTCTCCCTCTCCTTCTTTCTATATGATATGCACATTCATATAGGGTCATTGAATTTATGCATTGAGTATTTGAGAATTTTTTTAAGTTTATTTATTTATTTTTGAGAGAGAGAAAGAGAGAGAGAGAGAGAGAGAGAGAGAGAGAGAGCACTCACATGCACAAGTAGGAAAGGGGCAGGGAAAGAGGGAGAGAGAGAATCTTGAACAGGCTCTGCACTCTCAGTGTGGAGCCTGACACAGGGCTCGAACTCAGGAATCATGAGATCATGACCTGAGTCAAACTCAAGAGTCAGACACTTCAACAGCTGAACCACCCAGGTGTCAAAACATTTGAGAATTCTTAACATTATAATGTATATTTTTAAGATTCTGCCTATGTATAAATTGAAGATGAACAGGAATTTCAAATTATTCATATTGATAGTACATGTTTAATATTTTCTACATAAACAAGATTTCTGTAACTTACATGAAATACTCATGTATAGTCAAAGGTGAAAGTGTTGACCTCACAAGGACCTTACATTTATATTTATATTTATATTTTAATAATTTGAATTTGACTTTCAAATAATTTCCAAGAGAGAACTTGGAAGCCATCCCTCCCACCTCACCCCATAAAATGTAATGAACATTTTCTTGTTAAAGATGAGAGTTAAAAAAATTCACATTTCTTAATGATTCTGTAAACCCAGTTTTTCTCCCACCCTGCAGCTGAACGGCTTTGAAAATACAATGTGCAAAGCTGCAGATTAACAATACTTAGATGTCTGGGGTTGATGTAATTTCAGGCTGCTTGAATTAACTCTCTTTGACAAACCCTCTCTTGCAAACCACCAGCAGCAAAGTGCCTCTTTGTCTACAGTTATAAGCCAGGCTTCAGTCTCTGGGAGTTTTCACATTGTTTCTAATATATTGGTGCTTGGACAAAGTCGAATCATCCCCTATGAAAGCCTGACTGCCCAAAGGGTATAAACCCAATTGCTAGTGGTTGATTCAGCTTTGACAGTTCTCAGTGTGATCCTAACAGCCTTTGGTAAAACAAAAAGGCAAGGGAAAAGCTCCAGAAACTTCCTTCTATTCATTTCTGTAATAGTTTTCTTGCCACAGGAGACTTAAGAAGATTTGTATAGCCTGCTCTCTTTTCATTAGCAGCAAGTGCAATGCTATTGGGTAAGTTAATGTGAAGGACTATAAAAAAGCACAGTGCTATATATATATATATGAATTTTTATAGCATTTAAAAAAACTGTCCTTTTACTTAAGAACAATGCAGTTGAAAACATAAAGAAATAGTAAATATACTTTGTGTTTTCTAAATCATAGACTTAGTGTTTGGCTTCATTCTGTTTGTTGAATGCAATACCATGGTTCACTGGATTTTTGGGATGAACATGTTAAAATTATCATTATTGGACTGACAAGGAAGCCTGATTGAATTTTCAGCACAATCATAGTTCTTGTCATAGAATGTAACAATATTTAATGATTTCTTTGTATTTCCATATACAACAAAATCTTGTCAACCAGAGTTAGAGATTTTTCTAACCAGTTATCCTTTTTTCTGGCAAAGAAGAAAAGAGGAATGCTACATGAACAGTAACTCAGTTCTGGAGGTTTAATGGAATGGCCAAAGTAAGCCTGAAAATACAATAAAAATGCTTCAGTATTTTCAGGCTTACTTTGGTCATTCCATTAAACCTCCAGAACTGAGTTACTGTTCATGTAGCATTCCTCTTTTCTTCTTTGCCAGAAAAAAGGATAACTGGTTAGAAAAATCTCTAACTCTGGTTGACAAGATATACAAATTTATATTTGGTACACCACATTAGACTATCCTATGAATGCATTTATGTACTATATACATGTAAAAGCAAGATACTTTCCCTGTAAAGTGATTTTAACTGCTGTGTAGTTTGTTGGTTGTGTGTTGTTAATAATTTTTCTTTTATAATTTACTCTGTATTTTATTATGTGGACTAATTCCTGAATTCAAGGATTGATGAAATGTACTGAATATATTATAGTCAGTAAATATATTGTTTGCTTAGAAGTTATTACTGCACAAGTCATTAATACTTTAAAGTTCAATATTTGATAAATTGGAGCATAGAGAAAGAAACTAGAAAAACAAAATGAGTCAAATAAGGAACAGTTAGTTATTTCTTTAGCGTATTTTTTTTTACCTGATAGGATACATAGAATCAAAATGTGAAATAGGTGTGTTAAATTAATTCCTCCCTTATTTTTAGGTCTTCAGGAATAAAATGGCTAAATTCAGCTGAATGTTAAGACTTTTTCTGGTTTATCTGATATAATTTTTTTTTATTATTGGAACCCATAAGTGCTTATGTGAAGTGATATTATAATTATACATTCTCATGTATTGTCAAGAAGGACCTAGAAGGGTTAAATTGTAATATCCCATGAGCCAAAATAAATGATGGCTTTAAAGTAAGACTGATGAACTTGACATTCAGCTTTTGGTGAAATCCTCATTTTTCAAAAAAGTAGCAGAGCTGCATGTATTATGTACCTGTGATTAGGGACATCTCAAACAATGACTTGATTAAAGAACCACAGATAGAAGTGTTCTTTTTTCTCCCTACATCTTTACATTTCTTTCCCTGACAGTTTGTGATGGCACGTTGACATTTTGAAATATCAAAGCAGAGAATAACCATTGATACAGCTGTCTGACTTACTATGCTTCCTTATTATAGCAATCATGTTACCATGGGCCATACTTCTGTCAACAGCACTTCATCATGGATGCCCCAATTGCCCATATATGCATGGAAGCTTGGAGCTTTGCCTGCCAAAGTTGTAATAAATCAAGGAACAAATTATGTGGTTGCTTCTGCAGTGCTTAGATTTTCTCGTCTCCTCATGGCCATGTGTCTCATACAAAGTTAGTATATCTCTAAACAATGCATTAGCAAGAGGATGAGTCCCTGTCTTCTGTTTGTAACATATTTTATAGGACAGCAAGATGACTCACTACAAATTCGAACACAGAGCATAATCTTAAAGAGGCCTTTACTAGTACTCAGTTTTAGAAAAGTAACTTGAAACATTTATCACTCCTTTATTCTTCTCTGACTGCTCACAAGTTTGCCATTTTATTTCAAATATAAACCAGTTGAGTACCAACTAGATATTTCTCTTGCAATGAGAACCCATTAGTATATTGGATTTTTTAAAATGGTACAAAATTGTTGATAGCTTATTGATTGCTTGAAATAATATTAACACATTGACTTAAGGTGTTATTGTTTTGTCATGTTCTTAGCTATAAGGTATACATTCATCCACATATGTGTATGTTGCATATACTTTTGTTTATTAAAAAAAAGACAAAGTTTGGTAAAGGAGAATTATCCAAAATCAAACAGGATTATTATATGTAACCTGTATCTCATTATGTCACTTTCTAAATGAAGCTAAGTCTGTAAAAGAGAAAGAAAAAACACAGTATTTTTTAAATTTTATTTTTCTTTCCTGTAGTAGATCTTAAAGTTTAAGTTGCCATAAATTAATTGTAAACAAGGTGGACCATATAAAAAAGAAACTAAAGAGCATAGAATTAGTATTAGAAAATACCCAGGAAAAAATCCAGCCTAATTACTGCATTTTATAGACCATTATTTTCTTTGCATTTTTTAGTTAAGCAGATAATTGAATTATAGCTGACATGTGGTTCATCTTAGTGTGTGTGTGTGTGTGTGTGTGTGTGTGTGTGTGTGTGTGTGTATTACTACTTTATTTCCAAAGAGTTACCTAATTTACCAGAGGGTGTATTGGACTTTTCAGAAAATTAAATTTCCACAAAATTGGCATCATCAAAAAAGTAACACATAAGTTATATAAGCTACACCACACAGCTAAGAAAAATCAGAGCTTGGGAACCAGATATTTTGTTTCCTGAACCTTCTCTTTTAACTACCCCATAATAACGGTAGCACTCAATTCATTTTATTTAACAGTTGTTGAAAAAACACAAAGTAGATACTTGAAAGGTATCAAAATTTTTCAGTGGCTGAAATTACCCTTTCAAAAACAATTTGTTTTTGTTTCTCATTAATCTGGATTAGTGATGATTTTCGAACACTGTAGGTTCGAGTAGAAAAATTCTTTATCTTTTAGCCATTGAAAAAATACTTACTATCCAAAAATGCTTGGATGGATCCTCTGTGATGTATATTTTTGAAATAAATTCTTACAAAGTTGATAATATTTTACAGTATTCCAAACTATTTCCAAATCATAACTTTGTTGACATTTATATAACATATTTTTACATATGATATCTTCTTCATTAAGAACAAATTCATATATTGAGACTTACCCGGCCATCTTATCTGAACTGTCCACACCCCTAACCTATCTTATATCCTCTTAGCCTGTATTATTTTTCTTCTCAGCATTTGCAGATAATATTCATTACATGTTTATTATCTTATTGCTTTTTATCTCCCTAACTAGCTTGTAAGTTTCTTGATGGCAACTATCCTGTTGTGTTTTGTTTTTCCTTATTCCTATTCTACAATAAGAAGGAGAGTCTGACATAAAATAACAACTTTGGACATGAATGTTGAAGAATTGATAATACCCAGAGCTAATTTTATGTTTACTATGTTGTAAACTGGCGCTTTTCGTATGTAATTTCTAATTTTCACATCAATCTTGTCAAGTAGTTACCATTTTCCCCATTGACACATTGTGTAAATGACTTGCCATTAAATGGCTGGGCTGGAGTCAAATATAGCTCTATCTGCTTCAAAACCTGTGAATACATTTTTCTACATCATGTTGTCTGATGATATTGTCCTTGCAAAAAGTTTTTATTTCATATGTTGAAAAAGATTTTTTTGAAGGAATTTTTTTTTTATAAGGAAGGAGGTGGAGGATAGAGAAATGGGTAAATATGATGATAAACAGTGTCATAGTTCATGATTGGCTAGAAACTTATAAAAGAACATAAACAAAACACATTTCCAAAGACCTCTACAAGAAACGGCCCAGGGAAGAAAAGTAAAGGAAGGAATTGGAAAGAAGTGAAACATGCACAGAGAAAATTTTTTTAGTGCCAGATTTTCCTACTACACTAGTCTAGAGGGGTTTTAATTTCTTTTTCCTTGGGACAATTTTCTAGCCTGCCACCCATCATGTCCTATGTGGTCTTCCTCCTTTCATCAAGTGTGTTTTTAGAAAGTCATCTGAACTAAAAGAACTGGACTTAGGCAGAACTCCCACCTCCAACTCTGAGGCCTTCCCTTCTTATGATAGAAATGCTTTCCATTAATTTTCCAAGGTCTTTCTCCATCCACCTAGTTACTTAACTCTTCAACCTGCAATGAAAATTACCCCATATAAATATTTAAAATTTAACACCCCCAAAATGAATAATCCAATAAAAATGAGCCAAAGTCATAAATAGATATTTTTCCTACTATTTTCCAACAGACATGAAAATATGCTCAACATCACCCATCATCAGGGAAATGCAAATCAAAACTCCAATGAGATATCAACCTCACACCTACCAGAATGGCTAAAATCAAGAAAACAAGAGACAACAGGTGATGGTGAAGATGTAGAGAAAGGGGAACCCTCTTGCACAGTGGTGGGAATGCAAACTGGTGAAGCCACTGTAGCAAACAGTTTGGAGGTTCCTCAAAAAATTAAAAATAGAACTACCTTACAATACAGCAGTTACACTTCTACCTATTTTCCCAAAGAGTACAAAAATACAAATTTAAAGGTATATGAGCACCCCAATGTTTATAGCAGCATTTATACAATAGCCAAATTATGGAAACAGCCAAAGTGTCCATCGACTGATGAATGGATAAGGAAGATGTTGTATAGATATATATAATGGAATATTACTAAGCTGTAAAAAAGAATGAAATCATCTCATTTGCAATGATGTGGTTTGGAGCTAGAGAATATCATGCTAAGTGAAATAAGTCAATCTGAGAAAGACAAATACTCCATGATTTTGCTTATATGTGGAATTTAAGAAACAAAACAAGTGAGCAAAGGGGAAAAAAAGAGAGAGAGAAACTAGGAAACAGACTGTTAACTATAGAGAGCAAACTGATGGTTACCAGAGGAGCCGTGGATGTGGGGACGGATTAAATAGGTGATGGGGATTAAGGAGTGCACTTGCTGTGGTAAGCACGATGTTGTATATGGAAATATTGCATCACTATATTATACACCTGAAACTAATATTACATTGTATGTTAACTAATTGGAATTGAAGTAAAAACTTTAAAAAACCAGAAAATTACCCCTAAAAACACTCATGGCATCAGATCTTAGACACATCACATATTGCTTTAACACATTTTTTATTTTATTATATTTTGATTTCTTACAAGTAATCTAAATCTTATTTCTTAATTGTAAGAATTATCTATTTTAATTCCTTGTATGCTTTACAATATCTAGGTACTAAACAAGACTTGACTGAATAATAATTGTTTTCTAATAGCGTAGAATAGTGTGGAACTTATAGGTAATGTTGGTGGGTGATTAGTGTTTTAATGAATAGATACATAGTTCTTAGAAGTTTGAGGGCCTAAACTCTTCCTAGAATACTGTGGCAAAAAAATTTTCAAGTCAGACCAAAATAGTTTTTTATTCAAGTTCTACTTCTTATACCTGTGGAATGGTCTTTAATAAGTCCCTTACTCTTTCTAAGACTTCTTTTCCTGATCTGTAAAATGGAGTTAAGAATACCTGCTTAACAGGAAAAAAACCTCTCTGACCTCAGCCGCAGCAATTTCTTACTTGACACATCCCCAAAGGCAAGGGAATTAAAAGCAAAAATGAACTATTGGGACCTCATGAAGATAAAAAGCTTCTGCACTGCCAAGGAAACAGTCAACAAAACTAAAAGGCAACCAACGAAATGGGAAAAGATATTTGCAAATGACATATCGGATGAAGGGCTATTATCCAAAATCTATAAAGAGCTCACCAAACTCCACACCCAAAAAACAAATAATTCAGTGAAGAAATGGGCAGAAAAAATGAATAGACACTTCTCTAAAGAAGACATCCAGATGGCCAACAGGCACATGAAAAGATGCTCAATGTCACTCCTCATCAGGGAAATACAAATCAAAACCACACTCAGAGATCACCTCATGCCAGTCAGAGTGGCCAAAATGAACAAATCAGGAGACTATAGATGCTGGCAAGGATGTGGAGAAACGGGAACCCTCTTGCACTGTTGGTGGGAATGCAAACTGGTGCAGCCGCTCTGGAAAACAGTGTGGAGGTTCCTCAAAAATTAAAAATAGATCTACCCTATGATTCAGCAGTAGCACTGCTAGGAATTTACCCAAGGGATACAGGAGTGCTGATGCATAGGGGCACTTGTACCCCAATGTTTATAGCAGCACTCTCAACATTAGCCAAATTATGGAAAGAGCATAAATGTCCATCAACTGATGAATGGATAAAGAAATTGTGGTTTATATACACAATGGAATACTATGTGGCAATGAGAAAGAATGAAATATGGCCCTTTGTAGCAAGGTGGATGGAACTGGAGAGTGTTAAGTGAAATAAGTCGTAGAGAGAAAGACAGTTACCATATGTTTTCACTCTTATGTGGATCCTGAGAAACTTAACAGAAGACCATGGGGGAGGGGAAGAATATTAAAAAAAAAAAGGTTAGAAAGGGAGGGAGCCAAAACATAAGAGACTCTTAAAAACTGAGAACAAACTGAGGGTTGATGGGGGGTGGGAGAGAGGGGAAAGTGGGTAATGGGCATTGAGGAGGGCACCTGTTGGAATGAGCACTGGGTGTTGTATGGAAACCAATTTGACAATAAACTTCATATTGAAAAAAAGAATACTTCAGGGGCGCCTGGGTGGCTCAGTCGGTTAAGCTGCCGACCTCGGCTCAGGCCATGATCTCGCGGTCCGTGAGTTCGAGCCCCACGTCAGGCTCTGTGCTGACATCTCGGAGCCTGGAGCCTGTTTCAGATTCTGTGTCTCCCTCTCCCTGACCCTCCCCCATTCATGCTTTGTCTCTCTCTGTCTCAAAAATAAATAAACGTTAAAAAAAATTAAAAAAAAAAGAATACCTGCTTAATAGTTGTTATTCTGACTAAATGAAATGGTGTATCTATTAAACCCCTGGTTTAGAGCCTAGCACGAAGTAGGAGCCTAGCAAATGCTAGTCGTCGTTGTAATTGTGGTTGTTTCACTGTAATTTCGTAGATATTTCAGTAGGCAAACATAGGGATTTCACTACTCTTCTTACCCTGGCAATGACAGCACAAAGTTACTGTTAACATGTCCCTGTCTTTACTGGGTGGCTTTCTACTTTCTGTTCAGCTGCCAGCATGAAAAATCAGTTCAGTGATAAACCTGTCCTTTCAATATGACATTCAGCACTGCTAGTAACCAAATTGCAGGTACCAGGAAGCACAAAAAATGGGCCATGACCTGGAAGATCTCACAGTTCAGTTAGGTAATGATCCAGTTGGCTTGAAACAATTAAAAAACAGTTATGTGCTAAATTTCAAAGTAATGACTAAAATTAGAGTAAGCATAATTGGTATGGACTGAACTTGGATGAACAGTAGTAGAAGTGAACTTGCTCTTGGCTTTGAGGGATGGTGAACTCTGTACCAAGTAAAGGTAAAAATGATGGCCATTTCACATCAGGGTGTTGGGATGGAAATGAGTTTTAGGGCAAAGTGCACTTAAAACACGGAGGAGAATAGATGACTTTAGTGTGTAGTGGGTGATGAGCAATACGTGTGACTGACATGGCAGTGTCTCACACAGTTGGAGAGGACATGGACAAACCCTAGAGATAAAACATAAATAATAGTTTACTGTGCAGTAGTAGAGAGTGGATAGAAACATCTCATGTGTATCATCTGAGGCAGTATATGATGAATGGTTGCCTGGCAAAGGGTGATTCATGTATAGAAAGGGGGCAAGTGATAATTGACGAGAAACATTTAGCCTAGTCTCATTCTAGAGTCTAGAGTCCATGATACTCTGTGCACTGATTTTTTGTGTTGAGTATTATTTGAAGCAAATAAAAAAAAAAAAACTTGAACTTGCTTTTTTACATAGAGATTTGGCACTGTGTTACTACTTCTGGAAATTGCATGTGTGGCATATGGAAGAGTTTGGACATTTGTTGCAAAGGGGAGACATTTTTTAGAAGAATATTATTTTCTGCTTTTGGTCTTTTGGCTTGAGATCTTAATGACAGACAAATATATTTATTTTATAGAGAATATGCTTCATACACAGTTTACACTGAATATGTATTCAGAGATTTTGGGGATGATAAAACCTTGGAGACTGTATAAAACAATTAAATTACTGATACATATCTCATTCACCATCAGAAGGAAAACAGTAACTGTTTTCTCATTAATATCTGTAGGAGTACTTCCATCTGGACTTTTTCCTTTAATTTCAAGACAGACGAGCATAATAAAGTATGATGTCCTTTGTGTTTTTATTTCTAAACATCGATGTAAAGAAAAATAATGTTTATAATTCAAGCAGTAGTGAAAAATTCAACATGGTTGAGGTTGCTTCATCATCAATAACACAAAACATCTTTTAAGTGTCTTGATTAGATTTTACAAACCCTTGTTAGAGTGACTAAAATACCTCTAGCATAAACAATTATTAATACAATGTCGAATAGGTCCTTAGGTGAACTCAATTACAGTGGCACAATGGGGCAAATAACTGTAAAAGCCATTGGCATTATTGTTCTCCGAAGGTCAAAGGCACTGGAGTGGAGAGTGGTGAAATTAGATGACAGAGCAGAATAAGAGGCTGTGATTGAAGATGTTCTGGATCACAGACCTTTATTGTACTTTGATTTTTTTAAAGCTTACTTTATTTGGGTCTTTCATCTGTGAAAAAAATTAGTGTATGCTGCACTCTACTTTGATTGAAGTATTTGAACTTTTATGAGCACACATTTTTTCTTCCATTTCAAGAAGTACTTTTTCTTTCTGGTAGCACTCCAGCTGTGAGGCTAACTTGTGTTAGTTTTAACATACATATCCCTGATCTAGACTAGTACTTTTTCCTCTGCTTATTACAATATTATGTTATAATCTTTTGTATTCTTCAATATTTTACATCCAAGAACCTGAAAAGTTTGAAATGTTAATAGACTTTAACCACTTGGAAGAGGAATGTTTAAATTTGGCAAATTCACTGCTTACTTAGTTGCTACTGTCCCTTATCTTTGATTGCTAATAAAAGCCCATAACAGAATAAAATGCATAGCAACTGCCAGATATTACCTCAGGTTTTTAATCCTTAAGATTAAAAAGATTTCCGTTTTTAGTGAGGAGAAGGAACCTGTAGCATTTATTCATCTTGTGCCGTAAACTCTGCTAATAAATGGATATACCTCGCTATAAAAAGAGATGGAGTGCACGGCTTCAGGAAGAATTGTCTAGTGGAGGAAACACACACTTAACCAGTAAACACGTAAATGAATATTATTACAAACTGTGTTAAATGCTGAAAAGGAAAACATAGACACCATAAGAAAATATCAGGATGTACCGATTTAGATTGATTGCCTCACAGAGTTGGTCTAGTTATAGTGCAGGAATTATAGTACTGGTAAAAAGTCTTTCTAAACAGACCAATGCTGACTGACATAAGCAAAGAAAAAAATTGTATATCCCAACCAAGTTCTACTTTTCCAAAGCATGAGCACTTTTATCCTCATTACACTCAATGGTGATCAAAATAAGCCTTTTTTTGCAATCTCTATCAAAATACCAACAGTATTTTTCACAGAACTAAAACAAAGAATCCTAAGATTTGTATGGAACCACAAAAGACCCTGAAGAGCCAAAACAACCTTCAGAAAGAAGAACGAAGCTGGAGGTATGATAATCCTAGATTTCAAGATATGCTATGGAGCTACAGTAATCAAAACAGTATGGTACTGGAGCAAAACAAAAATAAAAAATAGAGACATAGATCAATGGAATAAGATAGCCCAGAAAATAAGCCCACACTTACAGAGCTAATCAATCTATGGCAAAGGAAGCTAGAATATACAATTGTGAAAAGACAGTCTCTTCAGTAAATGGTGCTGAGAAAACTGGACAGCTACATTGAAAAGAATGAGACTGGAACACTTTCTTATATCATACACAAACATAAATTCAAAATGGATTAAAGACCTAAATGTGAGCCCTAAAACCACAAAACTCCTAGAAGAAAACAACAAGACTAATTTCTTTGACATTGGCAAGAGACTTTTTTTTTAGATATGTTTCCACAGGCAAGGGTAAGATTTGTAAAAATAAACTATTGAGAAGACATCCAGATGGCCAACAGACACACGAAAAGATGCTCAACATCACTCCTGATCAGGGAAATACAAGTCAAAACCACACTGAGATACCACCTCACACCAGTCAGAGTGGCTAAAATGAACAAATCAGGAGACTATAGATGCTGGAGAGGATGTGGAGAAACGGGAACCCTCTTGCTCTGTTGGTGGGAATGCAAACTGGTGCAGCTGCATGGAGGTGCACAGGTGTGGAGTTTCCTCAAAAAATTAAAAATAGATCTACCCTATGACCCAGCAATAGCACTGCTAGGAATTTACCCAAGGGATACAGGAGTGCTGATGCAGAGGGGCACTTGTACCCCAATGTTTACGGCAGTGCTTTCAACAATAGCCAAATTATGGAAAGAGCGTAAATGTCCATCAACTGATGAATGATAATGTGGTTTATATATAAATGTGGTTTATATATATAATGGAATACTACATGGCAATGAGAAAGAATGAAATCTGGCCATTTGCAACAACGTGGATGGAACTGAAAGGTATTATGCTAAATGAAATAAGTCAGGTAAAGAAAGACATATCACGTTTTCACTCATATGTGAAACTTGAGAAACTTAACAGAAGACCATGGGGGAGGGGAAGGGGAAAAAAAAAGTTACAGAGATGGAGGGAGGCAAACCATAAGAGACTCTTAAATACCGAGAACAAACTGAGGGTTGATGGGGGGTGGGGGGGAGGGGAAAGTGGGTGATGGGCATTGAGGAGGGCACCTGTTGGGATGAGCACTGGGTGTTGTATGGAAACCAATTTGACAATAAATTATATTTAATATTAAAAAATAAATAAACTATTGAGATTACATCAAAGTTAAAAGTTTGTCCACAGTGAAAGGAGCTATCAACAAAACAACAAGGCAGCCTACTGAATAGAAGATATTTACAAATGACATACGCAAAAACAGGTTAATATCAATACATATAAAGAACTTACACAATTCAACATGAAAAACAAATAATCCAATTAAGTAATGGATAGAGGACCCGAATAGACATTTTTCCAAAGAAGACATACAGATGGCCAGAAGGCATATGAAAATATGCTCAGCATCACTAATCAAGAGGAAAATGCGAATCAGAACCACAATGAGATATCACCTTTCACCTGTCAGAATGGTTAGAATCACACAGACAAGCAATAACAAGTGTTGGCAAGGATGTAGAGAAAAAGGAACCCTAATGCACTGTTGGTGGGAATGCAAACTGGTGCAGCTACTATGGAAAACAGGTACCTCAAAACTTCAAAAATAGAATTACTATGTTATTCAGTAATTCCACTACTGGGTACTTACCCAACTGCAAAACACTAATCAAAAAGATATATATACACCTGTGTTTATTGCAGCATTGTTCATAATATGCAAGATATGGAAGCAACCCAGGGGTCTACCAGTAGATGAATGGATAAAGAAGTGGTAAAAAAAAAGAAAAAGTGGTGTGTGTGTGTGTGTGTGTGTGTGTGTGTGTGTGTGTGTGAGTCAGAGAAATACAAATACCATACGATTTCATTTATATGTGGAATTTAAGAAACAAATAAAGGAAAAAGGAAACGAAGGGCCGAAACAAAATAAAAGCAAAAACAAACAAAAAAACAACCAGACTCTCAAACACAGAGACCAAAGTAATGATAACCAGACGATAAGTGGAAAAGGGGGTGGCTGAAATAGATGAAGGGGATTAAGAATACACTTAGTGTGATAAGCACTGTGTAATGTATAGAATCGTTGAATCTTAAATCATCGTATTGTAAACTTGAAATTAATATAACACTCTATGTTAATTATACATCAAATTTAAATAGTACATAAGCCTTTTGGTAAGTTGTTCAAAAGTCACTTTCATCTTCTCTCTTCTAACTCTTTGCCAGCTTCATTGTCTCTCTTCTCTCAGCAATGATTTTTTTTTCATCTGGTGATGTGAATGCAACAATATTCTTCTAGTTTCCCATGCTTGAAGCTCTGGAATTACCTTAGACCTTTTTTTTTTTTTTACTTTGTTCCCCTTTTTCATATCCTCATTCCATTTATTTATAAAATTTGTCTCTACCTCAGGGAATTACTTCACTTTATGTCCATGTCCTGCTTTCCTCATCGTACAGGGATAACACCTAATCCTTTGGTTATTTTGGGGAGTAAACGGGTTAATAAAGCCCTTAGAACAATGCATGTTGCTTAGTAAGTGCTATGTAAGTGTTATATATAATAAGTGATCACTGTTTTATTGACATGTTCTTATGAAGACTTTTAAGGCATGCTTAGGACTAAAAATTGTTAATTACTAATACCAACAGTGTGTTCTTTTCATGCTCAGTGGACACATACTCCTTCACTGTCTTCTCATGTACAATTTATTACTAGATAATGGCACTTTTAACTAGATACATCACCTATAAAGGGGACTTAGTAGATAACTCAGATAAATTAACTGTAGTGTTTTAAGGAGCATCCTTAATAGTAACAATACAACTAAGAGAAAACAGTGTGCTCAACACAGGACAGCGAGGTAAAACAATTTTTGCTCTACTGTCATTCATGTCATTTAAATAAAAATATTTAAAAAGTAACCATAGCCAATATATGTGACATCAATCTATTTTGTTCAGATAGAGGTCAGAATTATTTGGTATATAAGAAAGTGGAGGATCAATGTGTAAAACACCAAATCAACTGTATTTAACAGATTTGTTTACTCATTTGGTTGCAAAACAAGTTCATCTGTTAGTACAGTGAAGCTGCCAGCCAAAGCAGCCTTCCTTGAGGCTAAAATTGTTTAATTATCCCTTAACTGTAGCAGTTGGATCCCCAAATCTGAGCTCTTTTATTACATCACTGGGATTCCCTCATGCTGTGTTGTCAGTCTGTCACCAATTTTTGTCATTAATATATTTTAATATCTTGATGATGTAGTCAATAAACAGTTTGTCTTGGAGGCCAAAGCTACATCTACTTTTTCTATACTTAACTCTAAGAAAGGGTCTTCTGGTAAAAAGCCAAGATCTTTGCATGCTGCTGGATGTTTTAAAATATTAAGTTATTACAAATCTCAGAATAAATAATTGATGATGAATGCTAGTAACTTAAAAAGTGGCAACATAAATTTCCTTGGAACTCAATCTGTTAACAGCAATTTCACTTTTTATATGGACAAGTCCATAGAGAGTATTTCAATAGAAAATAGCCCCTGGTATTCCAGGTTTTATAGACTTTCCTCTGAATATGTTCCCATCCAAACGGAGAAATATAATCAACAATAGTTGTTTTCAGATGATTTCCAAAATAAGGCTCAACAAACCAGTTAATTCTTGCATCTTAGAGCTAAAGGGGAGAAAATATAGGATATATTGAATGTCGGTTCATTTTGCTTGTCTGGAAAAACATACTTAGGTACCTTTTGTACTGAAACCCAACTTTCAAAATTTTCATTTTCTGCCCAAATTAGTTTTATTAGCATTGAATTACTGTGGAAATAATAACAACTAATTAACTGAAAGCCAACTGTGCACTAGTCAACTTTGCTAAATACCTGATACACATTATCTTATTCAAAAGTCTTGGCAATCTTATGATCTAAGTGGAATTAAAATTTACTTCATTTATTTATTTTTTAATTTTTTTAACGTGTATTCATTTTTTGAGAGACAGGAACCGAGCATGACCAGAGGAGGGGCAGAGAGAGAGGGTGACACAGAATCCAAAGCAGGCTCCAGGCTCTGAGCTGTCAGCACAGAGCCCAACACAGGGGTCAGACTTACAAACCGCGAGATCATGACCTGAACTGAAGTCAGACACTTAACTGACTGAGCCACCCGTAAAATTTACTTCATTTAGACTTGGGAAAATGGAAGCCAAGAGTTTTAATGCTATATTTAAGAGACCAGAAGATATGAAAGCTGTTCAGATTTTGTTGTTTGTAGGACCCTTTAAATTGATTTGGAAATATTTTGACTTTTTCAAGTATATGAAGATTCACTGGTAGAGTCATATTAATATAGGACCCATTCATCAGTATTTTCCGTGGTATACAAAAATTAATAAAGCTTCTCCTCCTTATCCCAAATAGCACTGTCTCAGTGCTAAAAACCAGTAGATTAGGCCCAGTAGATGTCAACCAGATATAGCGGTTTTGATCCTAAGGTACAAAGAAAATTATGCCCGTGAAGCCTTGAATTTTTTGCAAATGAGTACAAATTCTGTATATTAACAATATCTTTTTTAAATCTCTATCATTAGCCTCATTATAAAGTTATAAATCAGCTCACAGTGATATGATTTCAAATGTACTATGAATCAAAGCATGCATGTTAAGTAGAAAAATCTAGAGAAAGTCACATAAATTCCTTTTTTTTTTTTTAACATTTATTCATTTCTGAGACAGAGAGAGACAGAGCATGAACAGGGGAGGGTCAGAGACAGAGGGAGACACAGAATCCGAAACAGGCTCCAGGCTCTCAGCACAGAGCCCGACGTGGAGCTCGAACTCACAGACCGTGAGATCATGACCTGAGCCGAAGTCTGACGCTTAACTGACTGAGCCACTCCGGCGCCCCTCACATAAATTCCTTTTGATGATAGAGAAACAAAAGAAGCTGTGATGAACTTTATTGATGCTTCACTTTAGGTAACAGATCTAGAGGATATTAATGTGTGGAAGGAAGGAGGGAAAGCAACATATTCTTTGGAAATGAGGGATTGATGTAATCATATTTTATTGGTCTTTAAATATATTAGTCCCCAAGTCAAGGCAGATATCAATATTGCAATGCATAGAGTGTCAGTAGCACATGGGGAAATGGTACACAGGAATCGGTTCAGTTGCCAAAGTTGGCAAGTTTCCTTTTCTCCTGGGTTTAGAATGTTAACAGCTCCTTAAGGAAAGCCTGCCCAGCCTGGTTTGGGGAAGGTCACGTGACCTTCTATCTCTACAGACAGTTTCAGGAAATACTTCAAGATAGATCCAGGTAACAGTCCATAAGTAATTATTGCTGTCATAGTTATTTAAAAGTAAAATCTTCACCATGGCAATGAAAAGGAACAGGCATGATTGTAAAATTATTTTATAGGCTCCTTTGTGGCATTTTCTGGTGCAGATATGACTTTGCTGTGGCTGACTTTTTAAATTGTTCACCTGTTTGAGAAGCCAAAAAGTCAAGAAATAAGGTAGAGAGGTTTCTGTTCCAGTATGTGTATTTTCAAGCTACTTAACTTTCTCAAGAAGAGTGTAATCCTGACTCCAGCTCAATTGACTGTTAAAGCTTATGGCTCCCCACCTAATCAGCCACACAGAATAACTGCTCTCTAGATACTTGTCAAGGATTATAACGTCAAACTCACTGCTATTCAATATTTAATCAAGAGCTGGGTAGAGAGATATAATACCTATCGCAGATAGCCTAAAGGAGATGCTGCCCGTCACTTAAATGTAAAAAATCTATCCCGGTTTCAAGCCATAGAGTGCTGCATCATATACCAAAAACTTGCTTTCACTAATTTTGTTTTCACATTTTTTTCCATAGGCAAAGATTTAGAAAGATTAACAAAGGCAGCTAAATATGGTATTTACTGGAAGGATGGTGTTCAAACTATTCCTCTATCACAAATGCCCTTTTAAATTTTTATTTGCCTTGATCAACTCAACATGTTTTAGCAGCTTTGTTGAAGTATAATTTACATACCATAAAATTCACCCATTTAAGTATACAATCCAGTCATGTTAGGCATATTTATAGAATTGTGCAAATGTCCCCACAATATAGTTTGAACATTTCCATCATCCTAAAAGTACTTCCCATGTCTGTTGCTGTCAGACCCCGTTCTAACTCTCAGCCCAGGGTAACCCCTAATCTGTGTTCTGTCTGTACAGATTTTCACAGCAATGCAGTCATATAATGTGTGTGCCTATGCAGCTGGTATCTTACAATAGCATGCAATTTCAGTTTGGGGTGTTTGTCCATGTTGTATCATGATCCTATTTATTGCTGAACCGTGTTCTGCTGTATGGACAAAATTTAAAAATATTTTATTTATCCCTTCACCAGTTGATGGAGATGTTGAGTTGTTTCAACTTATAGCTATTATAAATAATACCATAATGTATATTTGCATACACATCTTTGTGTGGACATATGTTTTTCATTTCTATTAGCTAGGTACCTAGGAATGGAACTTCTGGGTCATGTGATAAGTTTATCTTTAACTTTTTAAGCTGCCAAATTATCTTCTAAAGTGACTATATCATTTTACATTCCCACTAGCTGCTCATGAGGGTTCTAGTGTCTCTACAATCTCCCCAACACTTGTTACTGTCTATCATTTTGATTATAGCTGTTCTATTGAGTGAAAAATCCTATCTCGTAGTTTTAATTTGCATCTCCCTAATTCCTAATGTTGTTGAGAATTCTTCATGTCCTTATTAATTAGTTTGTGTATCTCTTGATATTCAGATTCTTTGCCCATTTAAAAAAAAAAACTGTGCTGTCTTTTATAATTGAGTTGTAAAAGTTCCTTATATATTCTGGATACAAGTTCTTCAACAATAATGATTTGTGTATGGTTTCTCCCCTTCTGTGGCTTGGCTTTTCTTTGTCTTAATGTTGTGTTCTAAAGCACAAATTTTGAAACTTTCGACAAAATTAAAATTATAATTTTTAATGCTCTGCTCCTGGTGTCTTAGCTGAGAAATATTTTCCTAATCAAAAGCTCTAAAGATTTTCTCTTACATTTTTCCCAGGAATTTTATAGTGTACCTCTTATAATTAGGCCTTGGATAAAATTTGAATTTTTTTGGTGTGTGTGTAATGGTGGGAAGCATGGGTTGGAATTTCTGTTTTGAATATGGGTACCTGATTTTCCTAGCAAATTTGTTGAAAAGGTTTTCCTTTGCCAGCCTGAATTGCCTTGGCATCACCATCAAAAATCATTTGACTCTAAATACAAGAATTAATTTCTGGTCTTAGTTTTGTCCCTTGTCTCTCCTTGTGCCAGCATCAGAGAGTTTGCATCAATCTAATCTCAAGTATTCCTGCAGCATTTATTAGACTGTAATATTTATGTGCATTGTGCATTCTCCAAGAGGGAAGATGGGAATGGAAAGAAATATTTCCCAAACTTCTTTAACAAAGCTGCCCGCCCTCTAACATACCACTTTATTTTAATCTTGAGAACTGTGTAAATTTGTTTGAGATGTAATTTACATGTGATCAATTAAATGGGTCTAAAATGTACAGTTCAGTAAGCATTGGCAAATGCCTACATTCCTGTAGCCCACAGCGGTGGCAAGATACAGAATATTCATTCTAGTAAAGCAAGCAGATTCTTAGGGTTGCTTTATTGGCCATGTGATAAGCTCAATGCCACTAGAATCAGATAATATTCTGGTCCAAATCTGGCTCTGCAGAGGGTCTCATAGTCTCCAAGAGAATAATACTTCTGTTCAACAATAGTTGTAAGATCAATCATAGCTATATGAGGTAAGGGGAAGGTAGGTTTTCCTTGTTTTTTAGGGAACTAGTATTTCACTGGAAGTAGGAACCACTGGACTTGCAGATTTTGAGCTGATCCCATGACATTTGGATTAAGAAGAAAGGAGGGTTCATTATAGCATCTTCATTGAATCCCACTTCTGTGTTTTTGTATATTTTTTTAATGTTTATTTATTTATTTTTAGAGAGAGAGACAGAGACAGAGAAATCCACCCAGGGTCCGCAGGGTCAGCACAGAACCTGATGCAGGGCTCAAACTCATGAACCGTGAGACCATGCATGACCTGAGCTGAAATCAAGAGTCAGGACATGCTTAACCAACTGAGCCACCCAGGCGCCTGGAGTTGAGAGCTTCAAGTGCTCTTTACTAATAGAATACCATGCCATCAAACATTTAAGGCATCTGGAATCACAGAGTACCCATAGTTTTAGAATAGTAAACAATGCAATCAGACTGACTTAGATAACAGTGCATTCTTTTCTGATGGGCCAAAATGCAGTTTAAGGACTATCTGTCAGAGCCTAATTTCGTTTACTTTTTTATCATGGAAAATATATATAGGAACATAGAGAGATTTTATATTTGTGTATTGTGCTATCTAGGAGACTAAAAATGTTTTCCTAGATGAATTATTAGTCTTGTTGTTGTTGTTGTTTTAGCCCTCATCAACATAAGTGTATTTCTGGGCTCTCCATTCTGTTCCACAACAATTAATCTATTTTATATTAATACCAATACACATTCTCTAAATTCCCGTAACTTGATAAATAGCACTCGTTATCTGATAGGGCAAGTTTTTTTCATTTTGCTTATCTTCAGCATTGTCGTGTTACTCATCGTCCTTTTCTACACAATTTTGCCATCATCTTCTCAAATGCCACAAAATACATTTTGAGATTTAGATCAAACTTGCATTAAGTGTATATTTTAATTTTCAGGAAATTATTAGTGAGGACATAGGTTGCCCTTCATTTTTTTAGGTCTTAGTTGATGCCTTTCAATACTGTTTTCTGTGAAAAGATCCTGGGCTGCTTTTGCTACAGCTTTATTTATAGGTACTTGATAACTTAAGTGGCCATTGTGATGCTATCTTTCTTTTCTAATTTTATTTTCCAATCTTTACTGTTGTTATATAGTCATAGAATTTATTTTTAGATTGATCATGAATCTAGCTACAATATTTCTATTCTTTTTAATAATTTACAGATTCGCACAGTTTTCTAGAGTGCACTAGCAGGCCATGATACTTGTATTTTTTCTTTTGCAAACCTTTAGGCTTTTGAAGTTATTATTGTCATTGTTGTTATTGCACCAGCTGGGGTGTTCATGTACAAGTTGTGGTAGTGGGAATACTGGTCTCATTTTTTATTTAAAGGGGGTGTTTCCCCATTAATTCTGATGACGTCATCTCAATATTATCTTCAGTGATTAAATTCATGTCTAGCTCATAGTTGAAATTTAATAAATATTTGTGAATGAATGTGACTGAAGTTGGTTATGTTTCTCAGTAAGTATCATATTTAATCTTTAATGATTCTTTTTCCGAGGAAGTTCTTTTTCTGTCTTGGGAATTTTACAGTAGGATAACCAAAATGATTTCCTCTCAGATTTTCTGCTTACCTACAAGCCTGGTTCTGCTCCCTCGTATCTTCTCTGTTCTCACACTTATCAGCGTGCCTACCATCTCTCATGAGCAAATGGCAATAACATCTTTCTTTCTCAAAATAACGGTGGATATACACAAAGTGAAACTAGAAAGGAAAGGAAATCCTAAAAATTAACACAGATTTCACAAATTATAAGCTTCCAAATTCACCTTTAACCAGCCAGTTTTTTTACATTATGCCAATTAAAATTGTAAAGGCAATTGTAAGAGAAGTAAAATTGTCCGGGTTATAGATTGTATTTTGATTTTGAATATTTGAATTTTATTTTGAATGAACATAGACTAAAATCACATTGGACCACTTATTAATTAACGACTTTGAGTACATATTAATGCATAAAAACTGTATTTTCTAATTTTCCAATTCATTCTCAGCCTAAAAAATTTGGAAAGAACAAAAAGTAAAATCACTGTAATGTAATATAATCTATAAAATTGATAATATGCTATTATTGACTTTTTGGTGCATTTTCTCTCACACGTTTATCTATATTTACAATTATTAAGCAGGGACACTTTGGTATACTATTACTTATTCTTCTAAATAAATACAATATTTTTAATTGCTATATAATATTATACAGAAAAGAGATTGAGACACTATGGTCTGCAGCCCAAATCTGATGTTTTGTTTTTGTTTTGCATAGCCCACAAGCACCAAAAAATAAAAAATGGGTTTTGTACTTTTAAATAGTTGAAAATATCAAAATAACAGTAATATAATATTTTATTACCTTAAAATTATTTGAAATTTAAATTTGATTTCCTGTCAATAAAGTTTTATTAGAACATAGCCACATTCATTTGTTTATGTATAGTCTATGGCTCCTTTCCCACTACCATGGCAGAGTTGAAAAGTTCTGCCAGAAACTGACTCTCAAGGACTAAAATATTTATTATATCACTTCTTACAGAGAAACTTGCCAACCCCTGCCATAGGTTCACAGTAATTTATATAACCATCCCCTTTTTGTTAAGTAGCAGCTCAGTGCCTATTTTTAATTGTTCACAGATGATCACGTCATGAACTTTTATCCTTGTGTGCTTTTATTTCAGCTGTACCCTCTCTTTTAAAGCTTTTTTTCTCCTTCTCACCTGTCCCTAAAGTCATAGGACAGTTATTCCCTTCCCTGCAAAGCCTTTGGTGTATCAAGACAGTATAAGACCAGTATAAGGTCCAGTATTTCACAAGGCCGTAGATTTCATTCTCTCATAAATGATGGCAGTGTTAGTAATGAATATAATTTATACTTGTTAAGTGTTTACTATGTGCCAGAATTTATGCTAAACTCTTTACGTGTGTAGGCCGTTTAACACTCTGATCAAATCCATAGGTTATATACAGTGATAATGTCAATTTTACATATTTGACCACTGACTTAGGTGAATCAATTTGTCCCACGTTACATGGCTAGGAAATAGAAGAGAAGCTGCTAGAAGGTCACTTCCAGGTTTGCACCTTTCAAAGTGCACTATAGTTATAACTGTCTGTGTATGCAGACTCTTGGATGCCAGGCAACATGTATATTACGTCTTTGAACTCTTTGTGCCAAAATTGGTTCCTGATAAATGGTTGACCGTAATAATATTGCATAATGAAAGAATGGAGACTGAAGGCTGGCATTATTCTCCAACATTCTCTAAATCCCTCGGCGATTTTATAATAAAACTATCAAAGACAAGATATGAGGGACAACTATTCAAACAAATGTTATTAGAGAAGACCATGTTCCTGATACTATTTAATGCATTATGAAACCATCTGATAGCAAGTGAAGAGATTTTAAATTAAGGCTGTCTTTATTTAATAGGAGGAGGAAGGATTTGAATATTTCCTCTTAGATTTAGGATCTGGGGCAAGCATTTGAAATAACCTTGGAGCTAATAAATAACAAAGGCTGAGCCTGAAGATAAAGACATTGATTAATATCACAAGATCTCCCTGTCAAAAAGTCATTTCAAGCTGGCAGTTTAACTTTAAAAATTATAAAATGATATTGGAATGAAGAAGAAGAGAGGAAAAGAGTCAAACGAAATGAATAGTTGTTTTTAAACAATAGAGCATGTAATCCTCTGTGTTATTATTTCACATTTCATATCAGATATGCTGATCACTATAACTATTGACATTAGTGTCAAAAGGACAATTATGAATGTGTCACATACATTCTCTCGTTTGAGCAATAAAAATACTTGTCTCATTCAGGCAAACTACCCACAATTGTCTGAAATATCAAGGAAGACAATTTTAGAATGACAAAATCCACTGAAAAAGTCACCAATTGTGCTTGCTACATTCTTTAATAGATGAACCAGAATAGTAACAACAATAATAATGGCTTCTTCCAGCACCTAAATATCAAACAATAAGAGACTGGGTAAATAAATTGTGCTAGACCTTTACAGTAATTAGTATGAATTAATTGAAGCTGCTTTTGTAGAGAAAGTTAAACTATATTTGAAAAGACTAATTTTAATTCACATTAAAAATAAAGTTACAGGGGCGCCTGGGTGGCGCAGTCAGTTAAGCGTCCGACTTCAGCCAGGTCACGATCTCGCAGTCCGTGAGTTCGAGCCCCGCGTCAGGCTCTGGGATGATGGCTCGGAGCCTGGAGCCTGTTTCCGATTCTGTGTCTCCCTCTCTCTCTGCCCCTCCCCCGTTCATGCTCTGTTTCTCTCTGTCCCAAAAATAAATAAAAACGTTGAAAAAAAAAATTAAAAAAAAAAATAAAGTTACAAAGCAGTATCAATGCCATACTGGAAAGAGTCTATGCCAAAGATATATGGCTGATTATATGCAAGCATAGTATCAGCGGTTAAAGTAGTTAGTTTGCATAGAGAAACCTCTGTCATTTTGTTCTTTATGCTTATTTATTCTCTAAATTCTATAATTTTTTGTGTAAAGATCATATTTTAAATATAAATGCATAATTTAAAAAATATGCATCAGAAGGAGCCAAGCGTAGTATCAACACATCATAAATGAAATAAATAATGTGAAAGATCTGCTTGAGGAACTTAACAAAAAAGTAAAAAATAAGATTTGAAGACAAAAAATATGTACACAACAATATGTGTTACTTAGATGGATAATATCTATCCAAGAAATCTTTATTACTTTCCAAATATTCTGATTTTCTATATTATTTTGTTGTAAATGTCAAGTTCTGTTACCTTCAGGCAGCAGAACATAACCTTTAGAGTTTTCACCTTTTGATAGATATTAACCCTTTGATGTGGTCTAACATATACCTTCAATATTCATGGACAATTAGAATAATTTTTTTTTTTAAATCTTTATTCGTTTTTGAGAGAGAGCACAAGTGGGGGAAAGAGAAGGGGACAGAGGATCTGAAGCAGGCTTTGTACTTACAGCAGAGAGCCCTATGGGGGGCTTAAACTCATGAACTGCAAGGTCATGACCTGAGCTGAAGTCAAACACTTAACCAACTGAACCACCCAGGTGTCCCAAGAAAGAATAATTTCCAGTATTAAAATAAGAACTTTAAAATCTATTAAAACAAAATGTAGTATGTACCTGGTTGTTATTGGTTATCTTTTTTGGGTTTAAGCTAGAATTTAATGGTACCAGTTCAATGTTAAAGTTGCCATTGTCCAATGTAGTTAAGAGCCATAGCCATGATAGTCTCAGCATGGAAACCTCATTTCTGAGTAACCTCTTTTTTTTTTTAACGTTTATTTTTGAGACAGTGAGAGACAGAGCATGAACAGGGGAGGGGCAGAGAGAGAGGGAGACACAAAATCTGAAACAGGCTCCAGGCTCTGAGCTGTCAGCACAGAGTCCAACACGGGGCTCGAACTCACGGACAGTGAGTTCATGACCTGAGCCGAGGTCGGACACTTAACCAACCAAGCCACCCAGGCGCCCCTCTGAGTAACCTCTTAATGTGTATGTTGAAACTCATACACCAGGGACAAAAATTTTCCAACTAGCCCTCTGTTTTCTCAGAGTCCCATAGAAGGTATCAGTTGTGAACAGTATCTTTGCTTTCTTTTGACATTCTAAACAAGTCCTTGACTTCCCATTTATGGCCTTCTTAAAGCTGTATTCAACTGACCGACTTGTTATTTGTTTATAGGGATATATGCCACTTTTTGTTTTTCTTGTTGTCATGTTTCCTTTTATAGTAGGGGGGGGTGGGAGAGTAGTTTCAGGTTTCTTGAATAAACCAATTGCTTTACTCTAACCACTAATATAAATCATCAGTACAGACATTATTTAGAGAAACTCTTATTCATTTTACCTGATGACAGAAAAATACTAGTTAAAACAAGAACATTAAGAGGTGAAATGAAAGAGATACACCTACATTAAAAAGAAGCATGATAGCAGTTCCAAAGTTACACAGTGGTGTTAGGTGTTTTGTGCTTACAACTCTATTTGCATTGTCTTGAACTAGCAAATACCTGCAATAATAATACCGATCTTTAAAAAAGAAAAATAACCTCCACCCAAGGTGCCTTTTGGGAAATGAAAGGCAGTGTCAGCAGTTCCATAGTGTGTTGAATTTTAATGAACTATAAACCCTTTCTGAGATTCTGAAAGTATTTATCTTATTCCCAGATAACCACAGCACTGTCAAGGCATAGCACACGCGGTCCCTGGGTAATAGGAAAAATATGCCATGTAAATGGAATGACAGAGAAGTATACAGGGTGTTAAGTAACACACAACTCTTTCTTGTTGTGTTTTTACGAATTCTTAAGGTTATTTTCACACTCTGGCTTCTTACTGAATATGGTTGTGGTGACCCACACTAACCAAGTCTCTTAACTTCTCCCCATATTTGTGGTCTGTGCACATATACTACTTTTTATTGAAGGCTTTTTTTTTGCGATTAGATATATATGTTTTTTAATATCCCAAGCTGTCTGTGCTAAACACCAGGGTAATTTTTCACAATATTGTTAGATTTGATTTGAACTCCTCATAAGAGTAAGACTTCATCTTTCAGATAATGAACCTCTTCTTCAATACAAATGAACCAAAGGGCATTCAAGATCTTTTAAATAAAACCTTTTTTTGTTTTAGAGATGCTATACATTTATGATTTTATTTTCTACTTTTTTAGCAGCAATACACAGTATTTATTTTTATTGTAACTTCCAACACAATGAAATGATGCAGCATAAATGAATGCCTTTCATCATTATCTTCTATTTCTAGAAATATTCATAATTTAAATAATTATGTATCTTGACTTCATGCCAATTAAGTTTGTTCATCTAGGGACTGAATTTTAATGAGGTATTTGAATGAGTTTCCATTGATATGATCTTTTGACGGAACACAATCAAATGAGAAAGGTTTAATCTCCTATATTTTCATTTCTTCAACATTTGAAAAAGACAGATAAGACTCCCACCCCCCAACTATCACCAAAAAAAAGTCACATAGAAGCACTGAACAGAAGATGGGTTGGAGGCTGAATAGTTTAAGTGCATCCAAAGATCATTTACTTACTGACACTTGAGGTCAATATGATTTATCTCAAAAATATAATAGGAAATGTTAACCTGCCCTCTTAAAGAAAATTAAAATGAAAAACACAGTGGACAAGTTTTGTCATGGTTGAATTAGTTGGCTAGCTTTAGAGAAAGTATCCACTAAAATTGCTGAGCTCAATAAAAAAAGAAAAGAAAAGAAAAAGTGGGGGGGGGGGAAGGGCTAAATGGGGGTGAGCATTAAGGAGGGCACTTGTTGGGATGAGCCCTGAGTGTTAAATGCAGGTGATGAATCACTGGGTTCTACTGAAACCAATACTACACTATACGTTGACTAACTTGAATTTAAATAAATTTTTAAAAAGAACTGATTGATATTGATAATATATTATCTATCTTCTAAGCAATGAAGGAAGATTATCTTCATGATAGCTGTATGCATTACCAGCGATCAATTCATCTACATGCAAGTGATATATTTAACCACTGTCATTTTAAGAATACCATATAGTTTGATGAAAACAATTGACCATATTTGCATCTGGATTAAAGAAAATATAGGGGCGCCTGGGTGGCTCAGTCGGTTGAGCGTCCGATTTTGGCTCAGGTCATGATCTCCTGGTCCGTGAGTTCCAGCCCCGCCGAGCCCCGTGTCCGGCTTTGTGCTGACAGCTCAGAGCCTGGAGCCTGCCTCTGCTTCTGTGTCTCCCTCTCTCTCTGACCCTCCCCCGTTCATGCTGTGTCTCTCTCTGTCTCAAAAATAAATAAACATTAAAAAAAAGAAAATATATTAATTTATACTTTTAATGGGAAATAGGCATTTTTGGAACTATGATGACAACCACAAGTTTTCAGTGTTTATTGCTTTAATCTGAACATATTTTCCTCAATTGAATAAAAAATGTTTAGAAGGACAAAAACAAAGAAGAAGAAGGGAGGGAGGGAGGGAGAGAAGAAGGGAGGAAGGAAGGGAGGGAGAGAAGAAGGGTGATTTAATATGCTTCCAGTGTTAACTCTAGGCTACATGTGTCTCCTTGTGAATGGACAAAAAACAGTTCCCAGTTCCCGGGAGGAAGAGGATTTTATTAACTAAATGCCTAACAGCTGCCTCACAAGCATGAGCCTAGATAAACCAAACAAGCTGCAAATCTGTGCACCCTGCATGAAAGGCCACATAATACGAGCTGATTACTTTAGGGCTTGCATTAATGTGGCTGTGAATAAAAATAACCAACCAACAAATCCTTGCCTAATTTTAACAACTCCTGATGAGGGAATCTAAACAGATGGATCATTATGAGGTATGGGTTTATGATGAGTTCGCATTGTGATCAAAGCCTGGGAGAATGGCCTTTGGAGTGGAGTCGGTGGTAAGGGAGGTAGAATTACTGATCCTCACCAAGTAAGGGCTCTAATCTCTCTTTAAAAAGCCAGGGATGTGATACTTTTATCCTAAACTGACAGAAACACAATAACCTTTGTAGGAACAAAAGGAAGGGCACAAGACCTTTGATTTACTAAAGTGTAGTTTAATAGAGACAAGGTTTTTGATGTAGAAACTCCCCAAAGGTAAACAAAATAGACAAACTGATATGAGCACCTGTTTGTAGAAATCCACCTTTTGTACAGGAATATTAAAAACCATCTCTTTAAGGAGAGTAATAATCCCTGGAATGTAATAGACATTCCTCAACTACTCTTCGATGACTTAGCAGTACAAAACTCAGGGATTCACGTAGGTGGTCTTCGAACATCAAGTTTGGGAGTTGGAATGTGCCGAATTTTTCCCTTAATCATAATTTTGCGCCAAAGCTGATACATAACCTGAGGAAATAGTTTTTTGGAGGAAGATTGATTATGAAACTTTTATTCTGTAGGTTAAGGTGTAACAGCTATAGTCAGGAACATGTCGCAGCACTACATGCACATTCTCCTCTCCCCGATAGTCCTGTCCCCATGCACTGACCCCCAGTGTCATCAGGAGTCATTCTCCTGGTGAGAAGGTAGCACATTACTCACATTTGGAGGAACATTGCCTCCCCAGGCAGAAGATTCAATTTGGTTCAATCACTCTTTCCGAGTCCTTTCCCAGAATCCTAGTCCAGAGTGATTATCCGCTGGTTCACAGAAGTGAGAACCCAATCCAGAAAGTGAACAATTTACGCTTTCCTTATCATCATCGCAATTCTATTTCCAATCTTCTCAAACCACAGTAAGATTGTCAGTACTATTTCAATTTCTTAGATGTGGAAGCCAAGATAGTTTAAGATTTTTCTTTGTATTCGTGGTAGGGAGCCAAATGCTATTTCAGAGATGTGTTCAAGAGTAAAATGGCAAATAACAGAATAGGAATGCCGATCTATCTTATTAACAGCTTTTCTGTAGAGGCCCAAGCTTAGCAAATTTATTATCTGTATATTGTAGAATGTAATATAATTGGTTGGGTTTTCTCCTTGTGTAAGTTCCAGAAGGATGGTGAAAGTTTTAATGATATCCATTTCCTACTGATACACAATTAGATATATGTATCTAACTTGCATTTAATAGAGAACATTCCCCTGGATTGCTTTGAGTGGCTCACATGTCCTAGATAAAAACATGACAGTTTTTCAGTTTCCTGAACACATGTTCAGTTTTATCTGTACACGGGTGAGAAGAACACATTATCTTTTACCATCAAGGTCAAAGATAATCATATCTTATATCTCTGGATAATATAAGAGATGTCTTAAAAATTGCTTTTCGGGCTCCTGGGTGACTCAGTCAGTTAAGCATCTGACTCTTGATTTTGGCTCAGGTCATGATCTTGCGGTTTGTGAGTTTGAGACCACATCAGTCTCTGTGCTGACAGTGCAGAGCCTGCTTGGGATTCTGTCTCCCTCTCTCTCTCTCTCTCTCTCTCTGCCCCCCTCCCCTGTTTGCTCTCTATCTCTCTCAAAAAAAAAAATAGAAATTTAAAAATAAAAAAAATTACTGTCAGTAAATCGTTTAAATGTCCAGTAGAAAAAAAAATGTGTTTATGAAGTAAAGCCAAGCTTAGTAAACCTACAGCAGCAAGGGAGTCTATCACTTAAAGTTAATAATGTCTCAGAATAGGAAATTAGGCAGGAGTTTCACCAGTGTTAGGGACTAACACTGGTAGAAAAGGTAGAAAAATGGTTGAGACTGAGCAGAGTTACTGACATAATTGTTTTGAACTGGTGTGAAAAGCAAATGATCTTGAAGTAAGTCTTAATAAGCAAACTGTTAATCTTGATAAATAAGCTTTTTAGTTGGTTTACAGTCTTAGATTCCAGGAGCAAATATTTCCTGGAGCAAGGAACTGGGTTAACTTTGTTTAGTCTGAGTATTGTTTAACACAGAAATAGGACCTTATTTTACTTCCGGTTCTCATGAATTTCATTTTCAGTGTCCTAAATCATTCTCCGGTTTATTTTTAGTTTGACATATTGATAAATGTCCATTTTACTATCATTTATGACCACTGAGAAACTTAGCTAAAGTCACCATGATACAAGTTTTTTTTTTTTTAAAAATCCATCTTATAATTCTCTCTAAACCTTGGAATGACTTCCAGGTATGATAAATACCTACTAATAAACACATGGTAAATCCTTCATAGCTCTCCAATTGTAATAAAATAACTTGTTGGTAAATAGTTAAATAGAGAAATTATTTGATGGCCTTTAATGGTAATACAAGTTGTACAATACTAAGAAAATAGATCTTAAATGTTCTTATCACACATACGAAGTAATTATGTGAGGTGATGGGTATGTTAACTAACCCTTTTGTTGTTATCATTTCACAGTATAAGTTTGATGAAATCATCACTTTATAAACCTTACTTAAACGTACACAATGTTATGTGTCAATTATATCTCACTAAAGCTGAAAAAAATAGAACTCAGTTAAAATGTTTAAAAAAATTGTACAACGTCTGCAATGTGACTCTTAATTTTCAATAAGAATGTTAAAATATGTTCAGTGTTTCCAACGTGTCATGTTGAATGAGTTCGAGTATCATCTTAGATCTTGTGATTGTCAAATAACTTTATGAAGTGAATGTTAGTGAGATGGCCATCTTACAAATGCAGAACCTTAAGAACTTATGTAAGTTGCTCAGATCACGTATCTCAAGGATGGCAAAGGAAGAACACAAACTCGGGTCTCCAGCCTCCTGCCAGCATGGCCTTAGCACAGTGGGCATATTGTCCCCATGAAACCAGCAGTCTGCAAAGCTCATATATGTATATATGTGTGTGTGTGTGTGTGTGTGTGTGTGTGTGTGTGTGTGTGTGTGTATATATATATATATATATACACTTTTTTAGTATCTTAACAATAAGCTTTACTAATATTTCTTACAACATGAATTAAATATAAAAATGAGAGTTAATGAGGTATCATAAAATCCATTTATTTAAAAATACCAATTAATTCTACATTTTATAATACCACAAGTATTTGCAGTTTTAGAAGTCATTAGCTTTTACCAATTCATTTTGAGTTTTAGAAGCTCCAACATTCTTTATAAGAGATTGTTAAACTATATCATTTTGAAAACACACAGATACCCCTTTCTCATCAGCATCCTCCCCTAACACACAGCACATGTGCAAACACATATACATTTCATTCTTAGGAATTTTAGAGAATATCGTGGAGTTTTTAAAATATGAGTTAAAGAGCATTATGTTTCTTTTATACTTCATATGAACATATGTGAATACGTCGTCATCAAATATTACAAAAGTGTGCAACTAAATTTAATTTTAAAGCCTATCAACTCTGTATTTTGAAAATATGAGTCATTTATTTCATTCCTCAAATGCCATCATTTTATTTTCAGAGAATTTAGGTAGTGTTCTTTACATTCTCTCTTGCTTCCTCCAATAAAAACTTTGTCTAATCCCCCTCCCTGGCCCACATCATATCCCACATTTCCACATTCATATTGTGACCTATCAATCATACCTGTTCATTCACACGTGAACATCATTATACGTGAGATGCAATGATTACTTGTGTTTCTGGATGTCTGGTTAGACTTTCAAAGACTTTTAACTCATTTCAGTGGAGCAGTTATATCATTTTTCAGTGAAAATTTTAATAATTTCCTGACAACAGTAAATTCCATTTTTTACTATTTCTATTTTTAGAAGCAAGCAGAAGAGACAATATTTAAAAGAGTTTACAGTAAGTGCCAAAGCTTTCTTGCATTTTGACATTTTAAAAGTTTGTTTGTTGAGCTGAGAAATTTCAAGATTATCACTAGAGCAGCTTTTTTTTTTTTTTTTAAATTTTTTTTTTTTCAACGTTTATTTATTTTTGGGACAGAGAGAGACAGAGCATGAACGGGGGAGGGGCAGAGAGAGAGGGAGACACAGAATTGGAAACAGGCTCCAGGCTCCGAGCCATCAGCCCAGAGCCCGACGCGGGGCTCGAACTCACGGACCGCGAGATCGTGACCTGGCTGAAGTCGGACGCTTAACCGACTGCGCCACCCAGGCGCCCCACTAGAGCAGCTTTTAATAAGCAACTGCCTCTTCCCTATTTCAGGGATCTGGAAACTACACAGAACATATGGAACCTGCATACTAAACATGTGGAACAGATATAATGCCTGGCAAGTGTTATCATTTCCAAAAACAATGAACTAAATGGCTGAATGAAGCCCTAAAGCACATAGCTATTGGATGGCAGAGTAATCCTATCAGTGGCCTGAAGTAGTTACAGTAATAGTTTAGGAAAAAGAAAGACAAGTGGTAATTTGTGCGTGTGTGTGTGTGTGTGTGTGTGTGTGTGTGTGTGTGTGTGTGTTTGAATGTTTGGCCATGTGTGTTAAATATGAGCTAGTTAAGTCTATACACTTTGAAATGCAGCAGTTAGCTAAATGGTTTGTGAAAAGCAGTGTATACTTTTTCTCCAGCCACCTTTAGTTGCCTGTTCATTGTCACAGTCACACAAGCAATTTGTTATAAATTCTTATCCTATATAATAATAATGATACATTGTTCATAGAGATAGGCTTGCAAGACATTGTAAGAGTTGCCTCATATATATTCCCACTTCTCTTTTGCCTGATATAATCCCCATTAGTAGTCCCATTTTTCATTCAAGAGAACTGAAACCCATTAAATGTAAGTAATTTTTGGAAAGCGTTCTCAGAATTAGATGTCTGGAATTTGTCTTCCTACACCATGTCCAGTGTTCTTTCTCCCCGAAAATAACTACCACACCTCGGCCATTCCTGCCCACTTATCCATGGGAAATGGGATAATGACTTTGGAGCATTTAATTCAGACCTCGAATTGGGATTCTCGACCTGGACCTGGAGATTCTAAGGATGAAGTAGAATTTGTAATGCCCATCTATGAACCTTCTCTCTTTCCAAACTTGACTGTGGAGCTCAATGTTTAGCTAGCTATATTTAGAGATAAAATGATTGTTACAAAGATTTTGTTACCAATAATGATTCCCATCTGCACATAAGCCAAGAGGACAAGCCTTTCTAATGTTACTATCAGTAATGTTTGGTCCTTTTTCGTTTCCACCTGACATCATGGAAAATGCAATGTCGCCAAATTCTCAGAATATCAGAGTTATTTTGTGTTGTTAAACTGAATACATGCTGCATAAATTAAAAAAAAATGAGGGGGAGGGGTGGTTGTATTTTATGCAGTGACAGAGTTTTGTCAAGTGGTTCCAAAATAGAATGTGATTGCTTCCATATGCAGCACTTATTATATTCCGACAAACTTACATCTCACAGGACATGGCCATTCTGTAGAAAGAGAAGTTATTTAAAGAAATGGAACATCTGTGTTTTCAACACTTGAGCTATCAATGAGCGATTAACTCTTTGTTTAGACACTGAGACCTTTAGAGAAAGAGCAATTTAAATATCTATCGGAAACTGTATTCCGGTTTGTTTTACCGTATTTTTTTTAAATTACTAATTTGAGTTTTCTGTAACCTTTTCGTAAGCTAAAAAAAACTTGTGATTTTTTACTATGCTAAATAGAGCTAGGCCATGGCTATAAATAACTCCCCCATTCTGTAGTCACACAACCTTTTTTAACAGCTGCAATTGTCATAACATTGACACAAGGGTGTGCATGCTCATAATTTGCATGTTTCTCAGGCAAAGGTTTTTTAAGGAGCTAAACCAATCCGTCATACTGTTTATAACCAGTATGCTAAGGGTGATTGAGTCTAGATGAACACGGTTTTCAGAACTTTGCCCATGCTTTTTCCTTTCCCTGGAATTCGCCTGTCCCTCTGTAGTCTGGCCAAATCTGCTAAATTCTGCAAGCCCTGATTTACAGGTTATATCCTGTGTGAAGACCTTCCTCACTTTGTGGGTAGTTAACTCTTCCTTCATTCTGTTCCTACAGCACTGTGCCAAGCCTCAGTTTGCAAATTCAGTCTATACAATATTTCCAGTCGGTCTCCCCACTTGGCTGGTGAATTCTTTACCAACTGGGGTCCTTGGCATTTATCCTTGAAATGTTGATATGCACAGTAGGTGCCTAGAATTGTTCAGTAAAATAAACAAATGACACAGAGCATAACACCATTCTCAGAAAAAGTATCTTTCTCAGGTAGTATCATTCTGACTCTTTCCTGTGTCAAATGCAGTTTTGCATCCTGGTGTTACATTTTTCTTTTCCTTACGGTTTTTCTTAATTCACCCATCTAATTTTCAAAAGGTTTCAAAACCTTCAAAAGAAGGTTTCATCCTTCTTTTCCCGTGTCCATGAGTCCTAGTTTTTGTAAAATATATTAAGAAAGTAAACAAATAACCTTCACCCTCTTTCTACCAGTTTTATTTTTTTTAATTTTTTAACGTTTATTTATTTTTTTTTAATTTTTTTTTTCAACGTTTATTTATTTTGGGGACAGAGAGAGACAGAGCATGAACGGGGGAGGGGCAGAGAGAGACGGAGGCACAGAATCGGAAACAGGCTCCAGGCTCTGAGCCATCAGCCCAGAGCCCGACGCGGGGCTCGAACTCACGGACTGCGAGATCGTGACCTGGCTGAAGTCGGACGCTTAACCGACTGCGCCACCCAGGCGCCCCTTTAACGTTTATTTTTGACAGAGAGAGAGAAAGAGAGAGCATGAGGGGGGGAGGGGCAAAGAGAGGGAGACAGAATCCGAAGCAGGCTCCAGGCTCTGAGCTGTCTGTCAGCACAGAGCCCGACGCGGGGCTCCAACTCACGGACCGGGAGATCATGACCTGAGTCGAAGTCGGACACTCAACTGACTGAGCCACCCAGGTGCCCCACTACCAGTTTTAAACATATTTTTTCCTCCTCATCTTCAGTATAAATGGTCTCTGTTCCTTAAGTGTTTCACCCTTTCACAGACCCCTTGTGGTTTTTATTTCCATAGTTTGCTTATCCTTCCATCAGAAAAGGTCACCCTGGGGGGTGGGGGTGCCTGGGTGGCTCAATTAGTTAAGTGTCTGACTTCAGTTCAGGTCATGATCTCGCGGTCCGTGGGTTCGAGCCCTGTGTTGGGTTCTGTGCTGACTGCTCGGAGCCTGGAGCCTGCCTCAGAGTCTGTGTCTCCCTCTCTCTCTCTGCCCCTCCCCTGCTTGCACTCTCTCTTTCTCTTTCTCTCTCTCTTCTCACAAATAAATAAGCATTAAAAAAATTTCTTTTGTTAAAAAAAAAAAAAAAAAGAAAAGACAAGGTCTCTCTGGGCCTGTTGCTTCTAGCAGGCAAGTTCATTGACACACCCTGTTGGCCTCCCTCATCCTCTGCTTAGGTACTATTGGCATTCCCATCCCAGAGCTTAAGCTCCAGTCCGCAGTAATGTGTATAGCCTGCAGCAGCATTTTCTGTTACTGAGGATAATAGTCTTTTCTTATATCTTATTGTCAAACATTATAAAAGATTGATAGTACTGCATGTTGGTGAGAGAATGAGGGCGTGCTTCTGGAAGAATAATTGGAACAGCTTTGTGCGGGGTCATGTGTATCAAAGAATCTCAGAGTGTGTGTTCCCCTGAACTGATTCCATGGGTAGGAATTTTCCTAGCCTGACCAATGCACGTTCATGACCAAAATGTCCACTGCGGTGCTGTTTAGAATAGTGGGAAAAAATGGAAACCACCTAAATTCCAACCATAAGGAATCATTCATATAAACACTGATCATCTATACAATGAAATATAGTTTAGCTACTTAAAGGTATACATATTGACATTAAAATGGATTTTCCTGTAGAAACAAAGATTTCAAGGGGTAATAAAATGCCACTTTCATAATAAAAGTATATATTTATGTAGTATACAGGTAAAAGCATTAAGCTATACACAATAATGTTAACATTATTTGTCTCTAAGTGGCAGAATACAACTATGCTATTTTTTATCTTACTGCAAATATATATTTACATATTATATATTTAAATATCTAATATGTAAATATATATATATTTGTTATATATTTTATATATTTATAAATGTACTTATATATTTTAACATATACTTTATATATATACACATATATGTGTGTGTGTGTGTGTGTGTGTGTATATATATATATATATATATATATATATACATATATATATATGGTGCTTGGGTGGCTCAGTCGGTTATGTGTCTCTCGATTTCCGTTCAGGTCATGATCATAGTATCATGGGATCGAGCCCATGTCAGGCTCTTCCCTGAGCATGGAGCCTGTTTAGGATTCTCTCTCTGTTTCCCTTTGTCTCTCTTCCTCTCTCTCTCTCTCTCTCTCTCTCTCTCTTGCAAAAATAAAAAAAAAGTAAATTATTTTTTAAAATATATATTTTATGATATATACATTTAAATTTCAACATTTACATATTTAACATTTAAATAGTATATTTAATGTGTATTCAAATTCCACTAAACTGAACTTTATTATATAGCTAATGAAAACAACTAAGATTAAGAGACCATTGGGTTGCCTATGGAGAAGGTATGAGTTTTAATAGACATTCTTGAAGAGCGGGTAGAAAAATGTATTTTCAAATGGTCTGGTACAAGGGGGCTGTGGTCGCAGCCCTGGGAATTGGTGTCAACATGGATCCCGGGTAGCAATACGTACAGCTGCATTCTAAAGAGCGTGAACATGTTGTTAGCTCTCAAGCAGTGGGGAACGGGGCAGGGAAGAGCCCTAGAATTAATACAGAATGGAGGGTCACCTGTCATTGGGCTTTGAAGGGCACAGAGGCTGAAGACTGAAGACAGTGAATGCAGGAACTTGGGGTGTGTCCTCCGTGATCACTCGAGTTCTCTCAGCTGTTCATACCAGTGGCAGCTGGGGGACAAAGTAGTGTGGCAGACAGACACGGACCCAGGATGCAAGAACAATAATAGCATCTAGAAGCCAAACACCTGGGGATGACTTTTAAACAGCCTGAGTCTCTGGCCAAACCTGTGGTTTAGAAGCCACAGCGAGGCATGAGCATAGAGCGGCTAGCCCATGGCTGTGGGCACAGAGCATGTTGGGTGAAGGCAAGGTCAGATACGAAATCATAAGTAAGGGAAGGAAACAGAGGCAAGAACCAGACCCACAGTGGAAAGTCTACAATCTGTGTTCTTCAGGTCACAGGTGGGTGGCAAAGCCCAGGACGGTCCCCGAGGTGATCATTTATTTGGGACGTGAAGTGGACGTGAAGCTGACGAGTCTGTAATGACATTTAAACGGAGCAATTATAATGCAGGAGCTGCTTTAAAAAAGAATAAGTCAAATGATTTGAAGGAAATAACTGTTCTTGGGGAAAACTGACAACCTGGCAAAAGAAATAATTTGGCAGAATAATTTGACAAGGTTCTTTCCAAGTAAAGGGAACTGCACATAGAGTGCTGTGTCCTGTTTACAGGGCTTGGACCACTTTTAAGATATCTCCTTGTAGGTTTTTCTCCCTACTATCCATGATTCACAACACTTCTAGTTACATGGCTCAGCCCTTTTATTTTAACCTTTTCTTTAAAAAAAAAAAAAAAGAAAACAGGGGCGCCTGGGTGGCGCAGTCGGTTAAGCGTCCGACTTCAGCCAGGTCACAATCTCGCGGTCTGTGAGTTCGAGCCCCGCGTCGGGCTCTGGGCTGATGGCTCAGAGCCTGGGGCCTGTTTCCGATTCTGTGTCTCCCTCTCTCTCTGCCCCTCCCCCGTTCGTGCTCTGTCTCTCTCTGTCCCAAAAATAAATAAACGTTGAAAAAAAAAAAAAAAGAAAACAGCAATTAACATTTTTCATTTAGCATCTTGATCTCTCGTTAAAACAGAATTTGCAAAAAGCAAAATCAAGACTGGCAGGCAAATATAAAGTGAACATGTAGGATCTCTTATTTCATTTCAGTTGTCAATCAGACAAAAGAAAGTTGTTATGACCAATCCAGGAAGCATTTGGAAAATTAAGTATGGGTGGACCATATAACAAATAAATACTAGGTTAAGATGGCTGAGTTTGGTTAAAAAAAATGATAAGTGTTCAAAAGGCCCTAAGTTTGGATTTATTTCAGGAAAAAAAATTACCTCTGTCAGAAAAAATAATTACATTAACAAGTAAAGAAGTGACTTAACTAAGTTTGAGACCTGTACTCAACAGTCAACAATAGTTCAGCCCTGAACCGTAGATAATCCTTAAGTGGCCATTGTTGCCAAATGACATTTGAGTGATGGGCCACCGCCTTTGTGCTGTATGACCAAGTTTTAGGTAATTTTTCTGATGCTCTATACCTCTATCATTTGTTTTCCTTGCTTTATTTTTTATTCTCCAAACTGAGGGGTTTAGATTTCCCTGGGAAAAGCTGTTATACTATTCGTGCTTCTTGGGTTGAAAAATGTGCCCGGGTTTGAAATGGAGAAAGGTTGCCTGCTGCTAACAAGTTAAAGTTGATGAATAAATGCAACCTCTGATAAAATTTAGCCTTTATGTGATAAGAGAAAGCCCCTGCTACTATCTCTGAATATTTATCTCTAAAATATTAATCACAGCTTGCCTTGAACATGCAAAGTGACAGCTGTGCAAAGTTGTTTTTGTGCCTTTTCCTTTACAAGTAAAATAACCGAGACAGGTGTAGTTGTTGTTGTTGTTTTTAATGTTAAAACACTGACTACCGTCAGACTCTGAGTGGGGAAACTGGTAATGGTGACCCATTTATGTTCCCTTATAAACCCAAAACTCTATAATGTCATAATTTTTAAAGCATATGGTTGTTTCCACAAAGATGAATTCAACTACTACCAATGTAAAATTTTTTAATCTATTATAGATCTTTTCTTAAATATCAGTGAGATGAATCATAGCTTCATTTCTTTTTTATTTTTCCCTTGTCAATAATATTCTTTTTCTTTCTAATATTTGCCTTTCAACTTCTAGGACATTCCTCATATCAAGTCCAATCTGCTGAAAAGAAATTAGTATACTTAGAGTATCTCAATGAGATAACTAAAGAAAATGTCCTCATTCTCTCATCAGCACCATCCCCTTTCTCCACATGTAGCATATCAAAAGTATTAGGTGATAACAAAAAGAGAGAATCTCTGGTTAGTAAAAATAGAGCTTCTAATCCATGAGATAAGTATGATTTATGCTGTTCTAGGGCATAGAGCTTTGGTCTAGCGCTTTCATTTTACAGAGGCCAAAAAAAAAAAATGGGAAAAAATTCAGAAAGATACGATTTTGCCAAGGTCACATAATCAAAGGTTGGTTCTAGAACTGTGTGTTGCCTCTCGGTATGGACACTATTACATATTTAGGAAATTAGTCTTCATAATTATATTTCTTAGATATATTTTAAAGAATCCCAGGGAAGGATGCTGCAGTATATTTTCTCGCAACAAGAATAAGATAACACTGTTCATAGTTAATGTGCACACTGACCTTGAGCCTTACCAGTTTTAATGAGTTTGTGTGCCTATCCAAGGGTACAAACCTTTAGAAATCCACTGAGCATTCTGACACGCTCCATGATTAGTCTGATAAAGGAAAGAACAAATTCGAGGGTCTCATACTGGTCTTTAATTATCGTCTCCAGTTTCTCACAAGGAAGCCCTTCTGCTCCTGCCTGCACAGTCTGAAATGCTATATTTAATCTTTATTGGTTTGCACCCAGAACTAACCTCATGGTGTCTATTGCTGTTGCCACAGGGGCATGTGTTCACGGTCAACACGGACAGCTGTCATTTTTTTAAATCAACTTTATTGAGGTATAATTTCCATACAATGAAAAGCACCCATTTTAAATGTATGGGTCAGTGAATTTTGACAAATGTTTACACCAAGGTAACAACCGTCACAATCAAAATACGGTACAATTCCATCAACCTATAAAGTTCTGTGACAGCCATCAATTTTGATTCTCATAGAATGCTTGCTTAGACACTTGGCCTTTTGCCTGTCTCAGATGGTGCTGTTAAGCCAGGCTTGCAGACTCTGAGAATCTTTTTAAAATAGAGCACAGGTGTGAATGTGACACAATAGAGCCTGGGTCCTATTTTAAATGACTGAATCGTTACATCACATATTGTATTTTGCCCTTGGCAGTGGTTCTTATTTGAAGTGAGCCTCCTCACATACACATCTAATTCTGTGATGCCGTGTTTGAAATAGGAGGAAATGCCTCCCCAAATCCTTCTAATGATCAGTTTCTGCCCTCAGGCTAAAAAGCTTATGCATATTACTAGCTATTAAAATGGGTCATCCCTTTTTAGAAAGATGACTGGGTGGTTTGGTTTATCTTATGGTCTCAAGACCGCATGTCGTGGGTGACAGGTGCAATCATTTTATAGGTGTGGGGTTGCAGGCCTCGCACTGTAAATGCTTTTTACTTAAAGTCACCATGACAGAAACTGAGTTATCTTTCCTTTGGGCCAATGGTGACATCTGAGTGGTGATCGCAAAGACTGAAGAAACAGGCTTGTGTTGCTGAGGCTAAAGGACAAAGACCATTATCATTATATAAAAATAAAGTAGCTAGATGTTCCTATGGAACAACTGTATCACAAATATTTCAAAACTTCCATTTTCTTTCAGACACCTTTGCCTTGCTTCCTAGAAAATAAAGCAAAATGTTAAAGATAGATACAAATAATCAAGGAAAAATAACTTCACTGATATCATTCTGTTCATTGGTTATTGGAAAAGCTTCATTAAGTGCTACTCCCAAACTCCATTTTCTGTTTCTTTTTGCCCTTTTTAAATTTTTTCATTGAAGACAACCTTATTCTATAAAAAGAGGGGAGGAATAGAACATAAAGTCAGAGAACTTGATCTGTTCCCACCAAATATTAAGCTATTTCGGGTTGACTGATCCATAGTTTGAGGCCTCTATGAGTCATTGAAGCCTCTACAAAAACGTGTATCTTTGAATGTTTTCGCTAACTTGGAATGAATAGTATAACGTTTTAAATGCAAATAGATCATATATCTTCTGCAAATATTTTGACCAGGCATTGGTATCTTGCCTCCACCATTAGTACAAAATTACGTAACGAATATGTTTTTACCTCTTTAGTGTACTGTTGGAGAGATACAGTTTCTAAATCCATTTTAATTCCTGCTTTCCACACTCTTTCAAACTTTAGGGACTAAAATCATTAGTAAATTTGATGATGAATATTCCATTTTAAACCAGAATTTAGAGTTGGGAGATGAGGGTAGAAATTTGGAGCTAAATGAAGACAGGTAGGGCCTCCCCATCTTCCTTAATCCCTAATAAAGTAACCAATGCCTCTTTGAAACTAATTAGGTGACCATCCTAAATTTGTGTCTCCCTTTGGACTCCCCTCCCCTTGTTTTCCTTTTATTAAAAAAAATTTCAAATAAAAAAATAACTTTTTTAAAGAAGAAAATATGAGAAAAATGTTTAAATGTTTATGTGTAAGCTTTGGAATCATGCAGACCTGGCTTTAAGAATTCTATGACCTTGAACATAGCCTCTTAATTTTATCATCTATAAATGGGAATAGATAACAGGATTATCTTGAGAATTAAATGGGATAACACAGGCAATTTGCTTAGCACAGCACTTGCTACTCAATAAATGTTAGTCATTAATGCTATGAGGTTTATCATCACCATCCAAGGGCAACACCAGAATTACAGCAGAAAGAGTAGTAGAAAGAGACCTTGATAACAGGCAGCACTAGTCTGGTCACTTCATCTCCCTGAACTTTTGTGTCTTCATCTGTAAAATGGAGTTAACACTCATTTCCTTAAAGGGCTATTATATGCCCTAAATTAGACGATGACGATATCCATAAAAAGCACCAGGAATAGATGGTTTAGTAATCAACAGCCTTTGTCCAAATCCAAGGGCAAAGTTAGTCAGACTTTTTGCCAGGCTTACCTACTGAATGAATGAACTATTTTTCTCTTTACATGTGTTTATGTGTGTACACATGTATGTACATGCGTCCATATGTATGTATGTGTGGGCATATGTACATATGTGTATGTGTGTGTGCATATGTGTATGTGCGCACGTATATATGCATGTATATGTGTGCATATGTACGTATGTGTGTATATGTGTATATGTGTGCATATGTGTATGTGTGCATGTATATATGCATGTATATGTGTGCATATGTACGTGTGTGTGTGTGTGTGTGTGTGTGTGTACATGTGTGTATCAGCCACCATGATGCCACCCTAATACCACTACTTTTATTTTTTCAATTTACCTTCTTGGCTTCGTTCCACATTATAGTTCATCTTATGTGACTCATCACTTCTTACTATTTTGTCATCAATTGTTTTGTTATTTTTCCTTCATACCCACATGAGCATTTATAAAGTATAGATATTACCCACTTCCCTATTATACTAAATTGAATATTTTTCTAATATCGCTTCCTTTTTAGTGTGTGAATAAATAAAAGTAGATCATCATCATCGTCGTCATCATCAACAGCATCATGATGAAATAGCTGTAATGTTCTTCTCTTGTTTTGAAGCTGGTTATTACTCTTACATAGATCTAGTAAAATTACACTTTGTTACCTGTTTGATTTTTTCCATAATTTGATATCTCTTTCTTATTTGATTCTGTCATCCTTCTAGAGCAAAATTTGCCCAAGCGTGCCCAGTGTGGCTGTAGTTCCCGCCCCCCTTCACCAGCGTTCATTGATTTCTTTGTTTTCTTCTATCTTTTTCAATACATAGGTTATGCTAATTGGCATGTCTTTGTTAGTTAGATTGAACATTTTATCATTTTATCATTAGCAATTTTTATTTCTTGCTTTGTAAATAGCCTGTTCAGGATCTTACTGTTTTTCAAGCGCTATTTCTCACAAAAGTGTTGAGATCATGTGCCTTACCAGCTGTCCGACCATTCAACTTAAACTACATCACCTGCCATAGAGGTTAGCTGATTTGGTCTTCTGCTTAGAAGAAACTCAACTGATCTGTTTGTTCTTTAATATGGTTCAAATTTTACTATATCTTAAACAAACAACTTTTCTGATTTTCTGTTAGGCAGTATTAATACCATAGGGGTGTCATTTTGATGAGAAATTTGGTCACAGAGGGGTCAAGGTTCACCAAATATAAAACGGTGTAACTCTAGTATATTGCTTATTTTCCCAGTGAGAAAGTAGAAGCCGACAGCGGTTACATTAGTTGTCCAATGTCACAATCTATCCACAATCCCCTGGGGCATGATTGAATACATCGGATCCCAAACATGTATTGTGTGAGCCAACAGCACAAGCATCTCCTTAAAACTTGTTAGAAATGCAAATTTTTGAGCCTCCACCCCAGAGATACTGAATCATAACACCTGAGAATGGGGTCCAGCAATCTTTGTTTAATTAGCCCTCTAGGTAAGCCCTCTGATGGTTTCCTTTTCTCCCCCGCCTCCGATATTTTCTGTGGTTTGAGAACCGCTGATCTTATAGTCTTTTCCCCTTTGGGTTTTTGCTAACAGAATCTTGATTTTGTTCATTTATCAAAAGACATTCTATCCAGAGAGGGTGAACAAAGTCCTAGGACAGGCTTTCTCAACCTTGGCACTATTGATATTTTGGGCCAGATAGTATTTGCGGGGGAGGGAGCTATTCCTTTGTTCCATCTTTTATTTTAGGATGCATAATCACATTGTTGTCCTCTCCTTACTAGATTCTAGTAACAACCCCCTTCAAGTTGTGATAACTAGCAATGTCTCCAGGCATGGCCTAATGTTTCCTGGGGAGCAACCCCTCCCCCTTCTCCTAATGAGAATCACTGCCCTGGGGGATGATTCATAATCTGAGCATCATAACCCCATTTCTAATTGCCTGTGATGGAATTCTAGGTATATGACCTAGTTCTAGTCAGTGAGACCAGAGGGGAAGTCTTTTGAAAGGTTCTCAGAAACATTTTTATGTCCGGTAAAATTGAAGATGTCCAAGAGGAAACCTTCTTTCTTCCTTCTCTTTGAGCATTATCTTCTGTGTATGTGATGCTTATAGCTACGGCAGCCCTTGCTGTCTTATAGGAAATGCCTACAAGATCAGAGGAAACTGGTCATAATTGAGCTACTACATCAATTAGTCCAGGAAACAGCCACCATCAGTCCTCCTGTTATTTGAGAAAATAATCTATTGTTTTTGTAGTCTTTAGTTGATTTATGTTACTTGGAGCTAAAACATCTTGATATGTGCACTATGACTGGAAATATTGCATTTATAAATTCTGGTAAATGGGAAGTTAGTATATATCTTAGACCTTCTCAAATAACCAAACTGCAGCAAACTACAAATATAAATAATATGAAACAATACTGAACTATACAGAAAGATAATCTGAAAGTAGTTTATGCATGAACAACATTTTCTTATGTGTTTATGTACGACGTTTGTCTTCCAATAGCAATGAAAATGAAATGCTCCAGAAATCACATTCAGATGTCTATATTAGGAAAATTCCATTAGAATGAGCTATTTTAGAGTAGAGTACTGCCATTATGCTGGATTTCGGCGGTGGGGAGGGGGGTTGTTAGTTAATATATGCCCAGGTGTCTTTGCTGTTCAATGATAATGAAATTTTTTGTGATATTGAACATCACTGAAATGTAATTTTATCTCTTTAGTGCACATTGTTCCTTTTTGTTGTTGTTGTTTTAAAATAATTGGCCTCAAAAATAATACTTAAGTGCATAGAAGAATGGAAAGTTGTACACTTTGATTTGCATACTTCATAGTCTAACATTTGAATGAATAAAAATACAACCCCAGTGCTTATAATTTAGTCTTCTGTGTTTATAAAAAGAACCTTTTAGGAGGTAAAAAATGAGGAATAAGTTTTGGTTACTATAAAGACAAAAGCTAGATAGTATAGTTTATTTAAAACTAGCAATAACAACAACAACAACAAATAAACTCATGTTGGATATGGATTAGGATTTAGCTTGCTCCTGTGCTCTACACATAATGATAAGATTCAACTCTCAGACCGAATTAAATTAACATGATGGTCACATGAATTCATCTTGATGAACTTGTGCACACATAATTCTCAACGGGGAATCTCTGCCTGATGTTCCCCTCTCCTCTTGCTCAGTCCACAATCCCATCTTCATATTCTGAAATCTAGGAAATAAGTTATCAAGTTAGCCACAGACAGCACACCCTACATAAAATAGTAAGAGGAGGGGAGGCAGAAGGAGAATTAACTAACATATGTCAATAAATATGACACGATAAAGGAGGCAAGAAAATAAAAATAGCTGCTCCAGTCTTGACTTCTGCAACTAATCATAAGGCCATCAGTGCACAAAAGGGTCACAATGGATTTCCTGAGTTCCATATATTTTTTCCTAAATGTTATAAAGTACTCTGTTTTCACTTGATAGTCAAGATCAATCACCCAGGTAATGTATTAATTAATCACCTTTTGTCTATTTTTAGTAGTATGAGCAGTCTGAAATAGCCAGGTGGCAGGCAGTCTCAAGAGAGCCACCACTGTAGTCACTGATCTAAGGATTCTTATTTAGGTATTTAAAAACCTCTATAAAGTAGCAAAGCCCAAAGTGGCAAGCCTATTGAAGCCTCTGCCCAATCAGCCAAAGTCCGGCCTTCAGTAGCCTCTGCATTTCATGTGTCATTGGTTGATAACTGCAGTAACTGTTTTATGACATTTCATGGATTTACCAGTGTTCTGTCCTCACTGCCTGTAAACATAGCCGTCAGAAAACTAATCCCAATGTCTTTTTTCCTTAAGGAGCTGCTGCCTTCAATGACTTCTACTAGCAGTTTGTGCACTGGCCAGGATTCTTAATTGCAGACAACAGTCTCACCTCTGTCTAGTTTAGGTAGAAATTTTTTAAGAACACATTGGAGAAAAAGAGAAACAGACTCTGGCGGGCCAAGAGCATTTTCCTATATCCTGTTGCTAAATTGCCAGCTCTCATCACCCCCAGACAGGAGCTGCTGCCTCTATCATAATCATGTATCACTGTATCACAAAACTACTACCCAATTGCCGGCTCTAAAACCACACACTGTCTACCATAATCAGGGAGCTCCTCAACAGGAAGTTGCTTTAATAGTTGTTTGCTCCTGGAACATGATACTTGTTTATAAAGTACATCATGAAAAAAGAGGGGGGTACCCCAAACCCTTCCTCATTCCCTCCAGATGACTCACCTCAAAATCATTCCCTTGGGTATACTTGATTGTGGAACCCAACTCACTTGTATGTGTCTTAGTATCAGGGAAGGCTGGGAAAAGTAGACTTTTTTTATTCTACTTTGGGAACTGGTGTCTATGCTGTTGGGAACTCTCAAATTATGGAGCTTGGGGACAGCTTATGAATGACATATCTCCAAAGCATCAGTGCTTCCCAAAGGTCATCTATTGCCCACTCAAACTTAACATGTTAAACTGTTCAGGTGCTGGAATTTCAGGTTCCCTAAGCTTTTCTTTACCCAGTTTCCATTAACCGTCTTTCCAATAGACAATAATGTCACAAATTTTTTTATTGACATAGGAGCAAAGGTATCTCAGTAACGTCACTGATTCCCAATGTTGAGCAAGGAATCTCTTAACCATGCCCTAAATTTACTTTTAATCTTGTTTATATAACTATTCTCCTCATTAAATTTAATTGTTATTGATGACATTAAACAAATTTCCAATGACTTTATTTTAAATTAAAAAAAATTACAAATTACTGGAGCCTGGGTAGCTCAGTTGGTTAAGCATCCAACCTCAACTCACGTCATGATCTCACAGTTTGTGGGTTTGAGCCCCGCCTCGACTTTGGGCTGACAGCTCTGAGCCTGGAGCCTGCTTCAGATTCTGTGTCTCCCTCTCTCTCTGCCTCTCCCCTACTCACTTTCTGTCTCTGTCTCTGTCTCTGTCTCTGTCTCTCTCTTCTCTCTCTCAAAAATAAACAAACAATAAAAAAAAGTTAAAAAATCACAAATTAGACACTAGTTTGAATTTAATGTAAACCTGACTTCTAGGACCATCATAGACACATTTTCTTTTCTCTGCCCTACATCTAAGATCTTAATATCTCTTGACTCTATTTACTTATTTCCATTTTGCAGTCTCTGGCATTCATTTCCTGCTTTTCATTTATTTTTTTCCCTAAAAATTACTCAGCAGAATCCTCTGAACTTGGTTTCAATCCTTGTTTGTCTGCCCTATATACCACCACACTTTACCCACATGTAAATCTATCCATGTCACTTCCTTTTAAAAAATATTTTAGTGGCTCATCCGTACCAAGATGGTATCTTCCAGATAGGAAGGTAGGGATCTTGTGTCCTCCATAGTTTGATTCCTATCTTCCTGAACACCCTTCGCTCTTACTAGTTACCCAGGTAGACTCTAATCGGTGAAATAGAAATATTTAATTTTCCATATATGCTCAACTATTTTATGAATCTAGGCCTTTGAACATGCTCTCTCTTTGAACATATTCTCTTTTCTTGGAATGTCCCTTCTTTCAAACCACATATTCTTATTTTATGATCCCTTGAGAAGTCTTCTCTGGTCTACCTGCCTAGGATTATTCAGTTGCTCTCTGGGGTCTCTCCACTGGTGCATGCCGCCATTACTGTGCTCTCCTCACTGTGTTTTTGATGGGTGGTGCTTGTCATTATTTATAAACATCTGTGTCCTCCCTTCAAATTGAGCTCCTAGAAAGAAGTTGCCTCATATCCTGAACCTCCAGAGGTTGGCATGGTGCCTGCCACATATTTTAAGCTCTACCATTTCTTGTTAAATGAAAAAAATAGATGACCAGTTTATGGCTATATGCTCACCTGATACTTATTTTTCCTTGTAAGATTTAAACTTAGAGATTTTAAAACCATGGCTGATATTGCTTAAATAAGCTTAATAGTACAAAATAGCCATTGTAAGAGATTTGTGGATGCTAAATTAGCCACTGGAGGGAGCCCATATACCATGAATTTAGAGAATCATTACCACTTACAAACTATGTTAATTAAAGATAATTATAAAGTAGATCTTTAAATTTAAAATAAGGTGAGTTTTGCAGATCTAAAGTAATAACTAAACCTCTCTGTGATCTGGAAGGAAAACAGATAAAAGTCCAAGTTTGTTTTGATCTGAAAGACAAGTTATAGAAGATAAGGAAGATAGCAAATGGGAAAAAAATAGGAAATCCCAAAATCAGAAGTGTGTTTATTTTTATTTATTTTTTAAGGAGATTTTTTTAATGTTTACTTATTTTGAGAGAGAGAGAGCTTGAGCAGGGGAGGGGCAGAGAGAGAGGGATACAGAGGAGCCCAATGCAGGGCTTGAGCCCACGAACCACGAGATCATGACCTGAGCCACAACCAATAATCAGATGCTTAACTGACTGAGCCAGGTGCCCCCCACCCCAAATCAGGGATGTTTTTAGTGCAAAACATCAGTTGAGCATTTTTCTTTGTATTTATGACAATAGTCTTTAAACTTATTTTTTAAGAAACATGTTTTTCAACCAGTGATATTAGATGAATAGACCAATTATAAATACTAGTCTTAAGACAGTATTAGTGATATTTGGAGTGGTTTGTTATTAACTCCGTGGCCTAAATTTTTTCATTTTAATTAATTATTGTAGAGATAAAGACATTGAGTTTCTTGTTATATTTTTGAAAGTGAACTAAGTCAGAAATTTTCTAGATTTTGGCAATTTTAAAATACCATGTTTGATATACATGATTATGTAAGTTCAAAAATTTGAGAGGTTTTAGGAAGTGTGAAACACATATGTAATTGCCTAGAGACACACATACAAAGATTCTATCATTGGATCTTTCAGAACTTGCTAAGTCTGGGTGAAAGTTTTGAATGTATTAAAAAGTTGCTTTTGTGAATCATCTAAGGCAGTGATTATCTGTAGATTGCTCTAAAGCCCATACAATTAAAATAATTTTCTTTTTGGATGATAAAATGAAAAGACCAAATTCAATCTCAAGTGATGCTGTTAGGGAAAGTCTGAATAGAGTAGAAACTGATGATTGCCTAACGCAGGTACTGGAATGTGTAACAGTGGCTTTGATAGTGTGGAATGCCTCTCTAGTGATTCTCTAAGCTCTCAGGCAGCTAGACGAGGGAATTCTAACAAGGGAATTGTAATTGGCTCTCAGTTTCAAAGTTCTCTATGAAGCAACTTTCAACCTTCGGACTGATGCTCTCTCTTAGCAAACTTAAAATTTCTGATGGACTTCGCAAGGTAACCTAGCTTAGGTGAGTTCAATGGAAAAACATTCGATGAGGTAAATTATTTGAGGGCACGTTAAAACATTTAAAGAGCTTTATAATTCCTATAAATGCTAAGTTATTTATGGTTGAGCCTTTCTAAATACTATTCGTGGGAATCATGATTCATTTTTTGCATATCGCTTGTGCTAGCTCCCAGATCACATGCAGCACAGTAATATGGGTTGATGACTTGGGCATTGATAAGAAACAGTTGGCTGGTCGCAATGTGCAAGACACCTTTTTCATTTGTTGGTATTTTTACTAGTATTTTAAATGTTGTGCCAGATCTTCCTCACTTCTGTAAATGTGTAACTCACATTTGGAATCTGGTATATCTGTGACAGAAGCAGGTGAGATATGATGTCAATCCAGTTTGTTCTATCTTATGTTCAAGGTGGTTCTAATCTACTGGTATTCTGGATTTATCATCACCATTTTAGATGAGAAATATGAAGTTCTGAGAGGTGCTTACTCAGTGTCGCGCAGGGAGTATTAGAGCTAGCATTCGGACTAGGCTTGTCTACCTTTAAAGTCTGTTCCTTTCTCTACTCCTGTGTTTTCCAAACTTCTCTGATTGAAATCTGTTCTAAACATTCTCCATGTGATCAAATGCAGATACATGTAATAAAGACATTTTCCAAAAACACTTATCTTTACAATATATAATTTATATGATATTTTGCATTCTATTCTCTGCTATTTCATTTTTTAAGACAAAACAGTAAACCGATCTTACAATTCACCAATTGGTCACAGCTCATGGTTCGGAAAACAATGATCTTCACTTCCCTTCTGGACTTTGTCTTGCTCTGTGAATAAATAGTTTCTGGAAAATAACTTCAGAGGGTCTAAGATCGGTTGAAGTAAAAGGAGTAGGAAAGTTGATGGAGCCAGTGTCTTTAAAATTAAATTAAAAATCCATTAAAGAGCAGGGTTTAGCTACTTTGAATATAAATAAGACTTGTTGTGGAAGGAAACCAATAAATCTTAATCTTGATATTTTTTCAATGTATTTCAACAAAATCATACTTACATTAACAAGAGTTTAACCAAATTAAATCCTTAAGGGTAATAACTATTTTAAATCTAATGTGAGCAAAAACACAAACAAGTCTGTTTGGAGAAGCACTGTTGAGTTGAGGACAAGAGTGCATTTTGAGAAGGATTTTTCTGGATGATGATATCCTTAGAGATTTCTTGAGGAATTTGTTTGAGCAAACCTAAGGCAGTCATTTACTCTTGTTTCTCCCTAGAGGTTTCTGTGCTGAACCAGCATATCCCTGACATTGTAGGTTTTCAAGGCCGTAAACTACAGGATCTGAAAAATTCAGACATCTCTCACTCTTTAAAAATTTACGTTCATTCACCCATTTTAATTATTAAAATGAAGTTTTATTTGAGGTATTTTATTTTCTAGTGCTTTTAGTAGTATTTTCATTCAGAATGCCTCCTATGAAGCAGGTATTGGAACTTAATTTTTAAGTAAATTTCAGTTGCCCTTGAGATGAATAGATATCATATAAGCTTCAGATGAATTAAAATGTTTATTTTGCATGCACACACAGAGACCAGTATCTTTGTTGCTGTTGATAATATCCTTTTGATTTAATATTTTGTGATCAGCTGGGATTTCTATTTCAAAAGACTATTAAGGAAACAGAGTGGAACTTTTCTAAATTACATCAATGACAGATAATCCTTCTATGGATTACTGAATTTGGTGAATTAGTATAGATTTTAAAATAATAGAAAATTACTGTGTCTTCAGAATTTTAGCTATATAACATAGTAATAATGATAATAGAATACGAACTCTTTATGTCTCACATAATTAAGACATTTCAAGACTTCTCAACCTGATTTCAAACTGATTCAACCACTTGGGTAGAATGTTAGCTGGATATTTGCTGCTGCTCTGAAGTCATAGCATTCATTTCTCAAGTGAATACTTACTGTTTCCTGTGTGCTAGACTCTCTTTGAAAACTAGAAGCGCACATGTGAAAATGACAAAACATATGCTTACACTATTTATCTTCTAGTTAGGAAGACAGATAATAAACAACCACATATTATAGTGTCTGATCATTGTGATAAAGACTTTCAGGAAAAACTAACAGAGTATGGTGTTGGCAAATGGAAAGTGAAGAGTTATTTTAGTTGGGATGATTGAGGAGACCCCTCTGAGGAAGAGAGGTTTGAACATGTCCTACCTTTTCTTAGAAGCTACACTTCAAGATATCAAAATAAATTTCTTTTCCTTCCCCACCTGTGTCTCCAGTTCACTGCCCCTTGTGCATTCTCTGCATGAAAGTTAGAGTACCCTGCATTTTAATACTGGTAAATGGCTTGCCTTTAGACATTCCTAATCACAGAAATTTCTATTTAATATTCATTGTTGCCTCTGAACAATGTTGAAGAACTGTCTCTAGAAGCTGCCTAATATGGTATGATCAAATAAGAGATAACTTATGTTTAGTTGATTTTTTATTTTATCTGCATATTTGCCAAATTGATACCTAATTTTTATTCTTTTAAGATAATTATTTTTTTGTTAGGGAAAGAACTTTTTTTTTAATTTTTAAAAATTTATTTATTTTGAAAGACAGAGAGAGCAAGTGGAGGGGGGGCAAAGAGATAGGAAGAAAAGAATACTAAGCGGACTCCACATTGCCAGCATGGAGCCCAACCCGATGCAGGGCTCCAACTCCTGAACCATGAGATCATGACCTGAGCTGAAACCAAGAGACTGGATGCTTAACCAACTGAACCACCCAGGCGTCCCTGGGAAAGAACGTTTTTATTTGACTTATAAGCACAGCTTGATGGACTGTTTTATGTTTGATTATTTTTGGTTTTGTATTTAATAGAATAAATATCATTTATATCATGTGTTTTTTCTAAGCATCTTAATGAATAGACCCACCTTACGTGGTCAAAGTAAGTGAAGATATTTATTAGTAACTATAGGAGAATGAGAGAATCCACATATTCAGTCAATCAATTTTGTGAATTGGTTACTAACTGAGGACATCCTGATGCAGACCCTAAGTAGGGTAGACACACCCTAAGGTGACACCTAATTCTTGCTGCCTCCTGGTGTTCTCATCTTTGCATCAGCCCTCCATTGGAGTGTGAATAGGACCTGTGACTTGCTCCTCACCATAGCATGTGACTAAGGGAATGAGATGGCACTCCTGTGAATATGTTATGTTATAAAAGACTCTATCTCAGCAGAATGGACCTAGACATTCTCCTTATAGACTTGATGAAGTAACTGGCCATGTAGGAAAAGCCCATGTGCCAAGGAACTCTGAGTGGTGTCTAAAAACTCAGTGATCTCTAGGAACTGTGAGTGGTCTCCAGGAGCTCAGGATGGTCTCTAGGAACTCTGGATCATCTAGAAAATTGGGTGATCTCTAGGAACTGTCGGATGCCAGCAGGATCTGAGTTAGCCTATAACTGATAGTAATAAGCCAGGGCCGCAAGTCACAGAGCTGCAAGAAAATGAATTCTGCCAGCAACCTGATTGAGCTTGGAGGTGCATTCTTCCCCAGTTGAGCCTCCAATGAGAATGTAGCCTTGTCAATATCTTGATTGTAGCCTTGTGGGAACCCAGCTAAGCATGACTACTCCTAAACCATGGAAACACTGAGATAATAAACATGTGTTGTTTTAAGCAACTAAGATTTGGTAATTCATTACGCAGCACAAAAACAACTAATAGGAACATACGAAACTCCTCAACATCCTTTCCCCATCTAACCACCAAACCTCCAAACTTGAAAAATTATGATGATGATAACAAGATGATGATGAGAGTCTTACTACTGAGAACAGAACAATAATAAAAATCTACTACTGAGTACCTATTTACCAAGCAATGTATCATATATTTTCCTTTATTGTTTCATTTATTTTTCATAAAAACTGTACAAAGAAAGTATTATTTTTTTTTAATTTTTTTTTCAACATTTATTTATTTTTGGGACAGAGAGAGACAGAGCATGAACGGGGGAGGGGCAGAGAGAGAGGGAAACACAGAATCGGAAACAGGCTCCAGGCTCTGAGCCATCAGCCCAGAGCCCGACGCGGGGCTCGAACTCACAGACCGCGAGATCGTGACCTGGCTGAAGTCGGACGCTTAACCGACTGCGCCACCCAGGCGCCCCAAAGAAAGTATTATTTTAACCATTTTATAAACAATGGAAACATAACTTTCTAGAACATGTATACTATTTAATTTAATTTTGTTGACTGTTTACTTCATTGTGCAGAAGTTTTTGTTTTTACATAGTCCTAATAGTTTACTTTTGCTTTGATTTCCCTTGCTGAAGGAGATATATCTAGAAAAATGTCACCACAGCCATTGTCAGAGACTGTCTGTGCTCTCTTCTAGGATTTTTATAGTTTTAGGTCTCATATTTAAGTCTTTGATCCATTTTGAATTTTTGAGTTTATTTTTGTGTATGATCAAAGAGAGTGGTCTAGTTTCATTCTTTTGCCTGTTGCTGTCTATTTTCCCAACACCATTTGTTGAATAGATTTTCTTCCCATTACATATTCATCCCTTCTTTGTTGAAGATTAATTGACCATATAATTGTGGGTTTATTTCTGGGTTTTCTATTCTCTTTCATTGATTTGTGTGTCTATATTTGTGCTAGTGCCATACTATTTTGATTATTACCACTTTATAGTACAGCTTGGGCTCTGGAACTGTGATGCCTCCAGTCTTGTTTTTCTCTTTAAGGATTGCATTGGCTATTCAGGGTATTTAGTGGTTCCATACAAATTTTTGGATTGTTTCTTCTAGTTCTGTGAAAAATGCTCTTGGTATTTTGATAGGAATTGTATTAAATCTGTAGATGGCTTTGGGTAGTAGAGACATGTTAACAATATTTGTTCTTTTAACCCATGAGCATGGAATGTGTTGTCCTTAATTTCTTTCATCAGTGTTTTATAGTTTTCAGAGTACAGGTCTCCCACATCTTTGATTAGATTTATTTCTAATTTTTTTATTATTTTTGGTGCTATTATAAATATAATTGTTTTCTTAATTTCTTCTGCTTCATTCTTAGTATGTAGAAATCCAACAGATTCCTGTCCATTGATTTTATATCCTGTGACTTTACTGAATTTATTTATCCATTCTAGTAGTTTTTTGATGGAGTTTTTTTTTTTTTTTTTTGGTTTTTCTATCTATAGTATAATGTCATCTGCAAATAGTGAAAGTTTTACTTCTTCCTTACCAATTTGGACACTTTTTCTTTTTGTTGTCTAATTGCTATGGCTAGGACTTCCAGTACTATGTTGAATTAAAATTGTGAGAGTGGAAAAAAATAAAATAAAATGGTGAGACTGGACATCCTTGTCTTATTCCTGACCTTAGTTTTTTCCACATTGAGTATCATGTTAGCTGTGGGTTTTTCATGTATGGTCTTTATTATGTTGAGATATGCTCCTTCTAAACCTAATTTGTTGAAGGATTTTATCATGAATGAATGTTGTATTTTGTCAAGCACTTTTTTGCATCTGTTGAAATCATCATATGATTTTTATCTTTTCTCTTATTGATGTGATGTATAGTGTTGATTGATTTGTGAATATTGAACCACACTTGCAATTCAGGAATAAATCCACTTGATCATGTTGAGTGATTTTTTAATGTATTTTTGAATTCCATTTGCTTATATTTTGTTGAGATTTTGTCATCTATGCTCATCAGAAATATTGGCCTGTAGTTTTCTTTATTAGTGTTGTCTTTATCTGGTTTTGATATCGGGGTGATATTGTCATCATAAAATGAATTTGGAAGTTTTCCTACTTCTTCGACACTTTGGAATTGTTTGAGAAGAATAGGTGTCATTCCTTCTTTATGTTTGGTTGATTCATCCTGCATATCCTGCTTTTTGAACAGGTACTTGGCCGGAGGTCGGTGGTCAGATATGGCCCTCTGCTATCTCCTCGGTACCCCCAACTTAGGTGAACTGGCATCTCACTTGCAGAAAACTCATCATCTATTATTTCCCTATCAATTTGAAGTCTTAGATAAAATGAAAACCAGGTACAGTTTTAATATCCTGTAATCATTTTATTCCTCCTTTACCCATCCACCTGCCCCTGCACTTTATTTCTCTTTCCTTTTCAGCCAACCTTTCTGAAAAATAGCTGGGCCTGTTTCCATTTTCTTCCACTTACTCCTCAATCCACAGTTCTATCTGCCACTTCCACAGCAACACTGAAAACTGTCCTGGAAGAAATTCATTAATAAACTCTTGATTACTTCAACAATGTGCAATTCTCAGTTCTGGCCACTCTAGAATTTTTAAGTCTCAATGAACCACTCTGAACCTCTCCTTCCTTCTTACAACTCTTTCTTCCATGTGCTCCGATACACTTCTCTCTCCTATTTTTTCTCTCACCTTCCAAAAGGTCCTTTTCCTCTTACCTTCATTAAATGCTAGTGATCTCCAGGTTTCTGTTTTTGGCACCCTTTTTTCTTTCTCTCTTTGCACGTTCACCCAGTATAATTTTTTTTTCTCTAATCACCTCCAAATCTAAAGGTCCACACTAATTCACTTTCCTAAATTCCAGATCCTTATTTAACTACCCAATGTACATTTCGAAGCTATACAATTTTGAACTATTAGACTTGATACAAGGTTTTGCAGTCAAACAATGGAGGAAGAATTACCTGGAATTAAAAACTTTCAGTAGATTATCTCCCAAAAAACAGGGGGAACAATGTTTGAATTTGAATAAAAGTGAAAAATGAAAGGGAAATAAATTCTTAATCATTTAATCACTCTACTTTACAAGTAATTTTATTCATTGTGATGTAATTTTCTTCACTAAATGCTCAAGTTATTTTACAATACATTACTATGCTTTCCGTTGAAATATGTCATCCATTTGGAAACATTCTGTTACAATTTTTTAAAAGCAACATTTAAAATCATTTTACCAATTTATTAGTCATGCTTTTTTCCCCCCTCTTCAGTCCCTTAAATTCTTCCTAGTGATACAGAAAATGGTGGTAGGCATCTTAGAAATCCCTTTTCTATACATTCTTTATTTAGGAATCATCAGAGCCTGGGCCTAGTCTTAGCCACTTTGTTAGATGATTTTAAACATAATTTCGCTGTTCCCTTTGCTGAATGACTGCTATTCATATTACTTACTTTATTTTTGCTTTTATCACACTGCTTTGTCCCTAAGCGGCTTGCAGAGGAGCGAATTCCATCTATGTTGCTAGGTTTGCCTCCTGAACATGCCGCTGTTGATGTATATATAATTGTTATAAATATGTTTCTTAAACCTTAAACCAAATTTCTTTTTTGGTTTGCTTATTTTCACAGCATTTGCTAGACTTATAAAAATTAAAATTTTTAGTGTTGTGTTACTGTTGTTTGCTCTTTTAAGTTCTCCATCCCCAAGTATTCTCTCTTCATTGCATAAATTCATATTTTTTATAAACCATGACATTAAGCCACATGCCTGTGTTTCCTTGAATGATTTGATGGCCAAAATGTTAAAATCAACTATTGGTAGTAGATAGCTAAGGGTCACACTCAGAAACAAACCGTTATTTAAGATTAAATCCACAGGGGCGCCTGGGTGGCGCAGTCGGTTAAGCGTCCGACTTCAGCCAGGTCACGATCTCGCGGTCCGGGAGTTCGAGCCCCGCGTCAGGCTCTGGGCTGATGGCTCAGAGCCTGGAGCCTGTTTCCGATTCTGTGTCTCCCTCTCTCTCTGCCCCTCCCCCGTTCATGCTCTGTCTCTCTCTGTCCCAAAAATAAATAAACGTTGAAAAAAAAAAGATTAAATCCACAAATATCAAACATCTTTCATGACATTTCAATACATGAAATAAATTGTCACCAACAATTGAGAATGTAAACACTGTAGGGGCACCTGGGTGGCCCAGTGGTTTGAGCATCCAACTTCGGCTCAGGTCATGATCTCACAGTTCATGAATTTGAGCCTCATGTCAGGCTCTGTGCTGACAGCTCAGAGCCTGGAGCCTGCTTCAGATTCTGTGTCTCCCTCTCTCTCTGCCCCTCCCCTACTTGCATTCTGTCTCTCTCAAAAATAAATAAACATTAAAAAAATTTAAAAATAAACACTGCAAAAAATCCAAGTTCAAATTTTTTGTCCTCCTAAAGGTTTCCCAAAGATGAATTTTAATGTAAACACCCCCATAGGGCAGGGACATTTCTTTCCTCTAGTAGAAGCATAATGGAGACACATAAAAATTCCTAAGAAAGAACCAATAAATGCTTCTTCCAGAGGGATATCCTCGAAGAAGAGAATAAAGGAAGGAGCCCTTGCTAAGCTGCTTGAAACAGTCTGGCATCTAATGGGGTGCCAGATAATCTAAGCAGGTGGCCCACATATATAATGAAAGAATATGCTGGAAGGGGACCTACAGAGACACTGGGGACCTAATCATGACCACAGATGAAGATGAAGCTAATGCTGGTAGGTAGGAACAATTATTAAAAAAAACACACAGCACATTGTTAGATTTGTGTTGCAAGGCCAATGCTAATCACGCATTTGAACTCAGATCTCATCAATGTATGCTGGTCTTTGCTAAATGTAAACCAGAGAACATTCCATTAATAACTACAGGCTGCCCATGCCTCTATTTCTTCGTATAGACACATTCCAATTCAGTATGGACAAGGAAGTATTCTAAGATTTAATGAGACCAGGCTTACATAGACTCATAATTTTAAAAATTGGTATGGTTTTTTTGAGCCATCTATCCCATATCCACCTGGGGCCCTTTTTCTTCAGATAGGATGAAGGCCAGAGCTAGTCACAAGGACATCAGTGACAGAGGGTTGCTCAGAGAGAAGAGTGAATGGATGCCAAATGCAGACAAAGCTCACTTCAAAAGGTTGCTCAGTTCTGAACCAAGGTTCTTCCTCCTCCTCCTCTCCACTCCATGCATCAGTCACACCCAGATCCAGCTACTCTGTCCACAGTCGTTGTGCAGTAAGTTGAGTGTGATCTCATCTAGGCCATGACTCATAGGAGGGATGGGTTCAGCATCCTCCAGCTGTAACTTTGAAGTACAAAGCTGCATGAACTAGGAAGGCCACTAAAGGATATTCAGAGTTGGGGGTGGACCAGGGTCAGTGTGTGCTGGTCAGTGTTTATATGGCACTTCGTGAAAAAAGAAAAAAGCTTGTGTAAATGTATGTAATAGTTAATTTTTTATTGAAGCATAGTTGGCATATAATATTACATTGGCTTTAGGTATATAACATCGAGATTCCACAAGTTGATACATTATACCATCTATCACCATACAACTATTACAGTATCATTGACTGTATTCCCTATGCTGTACCTTCTCTTCCCATGATTTATTCATTCTATAACTGGAAGCCTGTATCTCCTACTACCCTTCACTCATTTTGCTCATCCCCCTAGCCCCTCCACTATAGTAACTATCAGTTTGTTCTCTGTATTTATGGTTCTGTTTCTGTTTTGTGTTTGTTTATTCATTGTTTTCTTGTGTTTTGCCTGTTTATTTTTTATTTTTTAGATTACACATACTATTTGCCTTAGTGAAATCACATACTATTTGCCTTCCTCTGTTTTATTTAGTTTAGCATGGTACCCTCTAGGCCCATCCATGTTTGCACAAATGGAAAGATCTCTTTTTATGGCTGAGTAGTATTCCACTGTGTGTGTGTGTGTGTGTGTGTGTGTGTGTATACCACTTCTTTTCTAACCATTTGTCTATCACTGGACCCTTGGGTTCCTTCTATATTTTGGCTATTGTAAATAATGGTGTGATGTGAAGTGATGATCATAGATGTGTGTGTGTGTGTGTGTGTGTATGTATATATCTTTTTGAATTCATGTTTTTATTTTATTTGGGTAAATACCCAGTAGTAGAATTACTGGATCATCTGGTATTTCTATTTTAAATTTTCTTGAGGACCCCTCATATTTGGTGTGGCTGTACCAATTTACATTTCCACCAACAGTGCACCAGGGTTCCTTTTTCTCCACATCCTCGCTAGTTTTGGTATTTACTGTCTTTTTGATTCTAGTCATTCAGACAGATATAAGGTGATATTTTGGTTTTGATTTGCATTTCTCTGACAGTTAGTGATGTTGAGCATCTTTTCATGTGTCTCTTTGCCTGTGATGGTTAATCGTGTCTGTCAAGTTATCTGGCACTCAGATATTTGGTCATTATTCTGGATGTTTCTATAAAGGTAATTTTTGGATGAGGATAACATCAATGTTATCAGTTATCAGTGGATCCTGAGTAAAATAGATTACCTCCATAATGTGGGTAGGTGGGCCTAATCCAATTTTTCCGAAGCCTTAATAGAACAAAGACTGACCTCCCTTCAGCAAGGAGGAATTCTGGCAGATGACTTCCTTTGGACCCTTCCCTGGGTCTTCAGGTTGCTGGTCTACTCTCTAGATTTTGGATTTAACCAGCCTCCACCATCTGTGAGCCAATTCCTTAAAATAAATCTCTCTATTTCTGTCTCCTATCTATATCTATATGTCTATTTATCTGTATCTATATCTATAATCGATCTATCAATCATCTATCCTTTTGGGTTTTTATTTCCTTAGAGAACCCTGACTAATACAATATACAGAAGTTTGTTATAAATGTTACTGCTATAAAAATTGTGTAGCACACAGTTTAAAAAATAATAAAATATGCAAAACTCTTTATTGTAAATTTTTTATAGTAAATTGATTCTCACATGCTTTCTTGGTTTTGACAAACTATTATATTACTCGCTAGCATGTGGTTGTCGTTTAACCATGGTTTGACAAATGGAGTTATTTCCCAATCTGTTCACGCTCATCTCAATGAAGATATTTTTATAAAATCTGATATGTGAGCTTGTGAAGTCCACTATCAGTTTTGTAAGGTTCTGTCACTAACACTTATGTCCCAAAATCAGACTACAAATAAATGTTTAATTATTATTCAACTCAACAAAGACATCACTCACATCATTGTGACCATAATAGGTTGACCCAAAATGTTAGTTGCTATTTTAGTTTTTATTAACAAGTAAGACAAAAGTAGAGGAACAGAGATGTATTTTGGAACTTCATTTGACTTCTTTCCTGAATTGGATAATAGTCTTACAATACTGGAAAAACTGTCCTCAATTTCTGTGCTATTCTCAACATAACAGGGACAAACCTGACATACTTTTAACTTTAATTTAGTTAACGTTTTTCCCTTTTTCTTAAATCCAGAGCAAAAGTTGGCAAAGTTTTTGATTAAATGGCCAGATAGTTACTGTTTTAGGCTTTGTGGGCCAAAGAGTTTGAGTCTCAGGTATTCAACTCTGCCATTGTAGTGTGAAGCAGGATGACAAGATGTTAAAGAAAATGACTGTATTTCATTAAACTGTATTAACAAAAATGGGTAGCAGGTTCAGAGGTCATACTTTCCTGTCCCCTAGGCTAGAAAGCAGCAAAGTAATCAAGCCTTGATTTGTTGTGCTTGCTGATGTCCTTAGTGTATATACTTCCATCATGGTTGATTTCAGGCTCCCAACGTGACGTCACTTAATCTACAGTTGGACAGAGATGTGCAATATCACACCATTGTATAGAATTTCCACTCTGCAGATACAATATACACATAAATAACCTCCAGAGAATAGAAGAGAGTAAAGTGCAGTAGAATAATTAAGAACAGTGAGTTCTATTTATTGCTTTTATTTTTATATAGTTGAATTGTAAATATAAATAACCTAATATTTAATATTGACTCTGTCGAATAACTGGCTTGCAAAATTCCTGAAAATTTAGGAATTAGCTCTTGTGAACCAGTACAAGTAAGCTCCAACAGACCACTAGCCATGGTCAAGAATCAGCTTAAAATCTGGGTCAAGGCCATGAAACTATTCCACGGGGTAACTATTGGGTAGAAACATAGCTACAAGATAAAGACATTAGGAGGAACACTCAGATAGCAATGACAATGCAAGAATGTTTTACTTAGGCAAAACTATTGTTAGCGTTGTCTACTGATTTTCAAGGCACCCTCTGTACCTCTGATTTGACTAAAGAATATACTTACTATTTCAGATGCTATTTCTATGAGAAAATGAATCTCCGGTTCCAAACAACCAACTTGTAAGGACCTTTTTAGAACACGGTGTTCATAACTGGTAGACTGTGCATAATATAAGTCAAAGGGCCATTTTTGCATGGGCAAATTATATTTTGCCAAAATAATATTGAATAGAATTCGTAGCAATTGTTTTTACCATGTGTTGCATTTAGCAATCCTAATTTTTTGTTGTCAAATGGGAACAAGCAATCATGCAACAATCCCTGTGTCTTCCTTACCCTCTGCAGACCACCTGCATCATTACTCTGTCTTGTGTTATACATCAACACTAAGTCTTTGTGTTCCATTCTTAACATGCAGGAAAGATGCCATAAAATAGAGGACAAATTGAATCCCTTTGAAAGACCAGAAGTTTGACTTAGTAGCTATGATGTCCTGCTGAGGACAGAGAAATAGATGAGAAGGTATTGCATGTCTCAATCTGAGACCAATTTTGCTTACCTGTGGTTCAGCCTCCTTAGCCAATGAAAGAACCTCAAAGGCAGTGATAGAAATGCATTGCTTTAATAAACAGTCATGTTTTCCACACATATAAATTCTATCCTTATATGTGCAACAATTTGATGAAATATGATAAAAATGAAATGACCATTGTTTTTAGTCAATACGCTTTATTTTTCTCTAAAGAAAGCCTTGTGCATCACCTAAACCCATTTCTCATTATTTCTAGTTAATTAATTTAAACTTATGCCATTCCAAGCTTTCGGAATGTTGGCAAAGTCTGCCTAACTGTACATGTTTATTCATATCATGAAATAGCATGGCTGAGAATAAATGGTAGGTTCATGTAATCAAACATTTTCATATATGAATATGTATCATAAAACTTCATGATCAGGTAAAACCTCTTCATTTTACAGATGGAAAAACAAAAACCTAGAATAAATAACTGACATGGTAAATGTAGCTAGACACTTGTCTGGTTAGAAAAACGTTTTTATTTATTTTTCTTTTTATGAGAGGAAAAGGAATTTGCTAGTTTAGTCTTAAAGGTAAAGAAATTATCTTAAATGATATATGTTTCGAACTTCCGAATTAATTTGACTTTTCCCCCATGAACTAATTCTTATAGAACAAATGATTATAAAATAAAAAAATAGGGTTCTTGATGAGAAGACAAACTACTAAGACATTGTCATAAATCTAGACAAAATGGTGAGATAATAATCTTATCTACATACAAACTAACTCATGATTGATGTATGGTGTTTTCTTATGACACATCTTTAATGTGGTGGGAGACAGGGCATAAATCTGCCACCTCCAAATAACCATAAATAATATTGATTTTCAGAATAATATTTTAATAAGGGTTTTATTAAGTAGTAGAAGTATTAAGGTGTATTCCATCCTCCAGAGTAAAGATTCTAAATGTAAACCCTATGAGCATGATGCTCCTAATCACTTTTTACCTTTATGTAAAGGCTCTTGAGCACTTTTTTGAGGACAAAGTGGAGAATCTGGGGAAGCTTCCAAGTAACTGTTCTCTTTATTAAAAAGTCCATAGAATTAGCTGGGCAAATCACTGTGTTGCAACTGCTCCTATACTTGGTTTAATGAAAATTTAAAAAAATATATTACTGTTATATAGGGCTATGCCTCTCAAACTTTGAGAATAAGGAGATCTTGCTAAAGTGCAAATTCTGATTTACAAGTTCTGGAATGGGACAAGAGCGTCTGTGGTTCTGAGAAGCTCACATGAAAGGCTGATGCTGCCGATCCAGACCATATTTTAAGTAGCAGAATCACTCTGGTATGGTTATTTTTGTACTTCTGGAGCCTTTAGAGAAGGCTGGGTGAGAAGCCATAATGCCATTTCAGTCACTTTCAATGGCTTGATTTGCATGCTATTTGCATATCCATAGTCTTTACATTTAAAAAGATTAGTTAATTTATTAGCTATATTACTGCCATGCAGCTCCAAATCATGGCCAAGAACTAATTTTGTGGACTGACTTAACAGCTCAAGGGAACATGGGAGAAGGGTTTGTTCTTGCATTTTATTTTCCTCGTAAGGTGAAAACACTAAGAAAGGAAGAAAGAATGTCAACTCTCTGTTGTAAGACCAAAGGGATACTGTCAGGAACCATCAGAAACATCGTTAACTGAAGTTTTTTAGGTTTATGCATCCTCTGATACTGAAGTTTGTAAGCAACTTTCCAAATGAGAACCCTCTGGTGCCTTTTAAAAGGTAGCACTCAGTGGCTCCTAGATGGCTCTTTCTATTATATTAGTTATTCCCAAACCATGTGAATATCTTTTTAGTTGAAGTGCTCTTGTGTGTTTCAGCAGCTATGAGGAAAATGTTGTATTTAGACTGTGTGATGGGCTCGATACTTAAGTTAATAAATTTATCTTTAATGCGAACGGCTTTTGAAGAAAGGTTGGTTTACAGCAGATGAGCTAAGACACAAAAGCCTACACCATTTCAAAATTATAGTCCTGCTTATTCATATTCGAGGTTATGATGACAGAACTAGTGTTAATGCAAAACAACTATATTGAGAACACAGACAAGAAGCATCTGTGCAGGTAGCTGAGAACCTGCATTCTTATCCCAGAGATGGTAATAAGCAATTTCACCTGTACTCTCCTTAGCAGACATTCTGTCATTTAGACATTGCCACAGTTAGGAAGAAATGATTTATGGAAACAAACACTTTGGGGTCAGGAGGACTAAACCCATTTTGCTCATGAAGGTATATGACAAACACAGGATTTTTTTGATTCGATACAAGGTAAATAAATTATCGTATCATTTGATTCCACATTAGCATCATTTGTGACAGTCAAAATGTCACAGTCTTGACATGTTTTACAAATTTGAGAGGCATTTGAATGATGCAAAATAACAAGGACAACTTTGTTTTTTGTTTTGTTCCGGAAGCATATCACAGGAGAACTGCTTTTAGAAGCAAGTCTTGACCTATTGCTGTGCTCTTCAAATGTACGAAGTTCTTTATACAAGATAATTTTAGAGTGTGCATGAGCCTAAATAAAAATGGTATTATAAGGATTCTCTGCATGATGCAGAAAATCACTTCGAATTAGTTTGAGAAGTAACTGCTCTAATATATAGTTATAAATAACTCACTGATCTTAGAAACGAAGTGCTATGTAACAGGCTTGGTGTATCATAGGTAAAATATTTAAATCTTCTAAAAGGCAAATAGAAGCATATCCATGAGCCCAAAATTCCAATTCCTGATATCTACCAAGAAAATACTTTGTTTAAATGAGAACATTTACATGTTTTATTACAGGCCTGTTTATAATAATGTAAACATGAAAATCACTTTCATGTAATAGAAATTCCATTCATGTAATAGAATATTAGGTAGCAGGTGAAAAGAAAGTTAAACAGTAAAAAGGACCTCATCAAGAATTATTGAATGATGAAAACAAAATATAAAGATTTACATAGCATGATACCTTCTTCTGTAAACACACACAGAATACTATATATTTTCTATTGTATACATATTAATGCCTTCTTCATATCGATGGGCCAAAATGAAGTTGGTGATGGTGGTTCCTTTTGAGAAGGTCTTATTCAGGTGCCACTTGTATCATATATAAATGGATCCTTGAGACAACATCTCACAGTAGTTAAGAATTTGAATCTGGAGGTGCCTGGGTGGCTCAGTCAATTAAGCACCTGACTTCAGCTCAGATCATGTTTTCACAGTTCATGAGTTCAAGTCCTCCATTGGGCTCTGTGCTGACAGCGTGGAGCCTGGAGCTCACTTCAAGTTCTTTGTCTCTCTCTCTCCTGCCCTCCCCCCACCTCAAAAATAAATAAACATTAAAAATATTTTTTAAAAAAGCATTTGAATATGGAACCAGATTGCTTACATTTAAATCACCAGTCCATTATTTACTAGATATGTCAGCTTGGATAAGTTACTAAAGATCTCTCTGTGTTTCTGTTTCCTCTTCTGTAAGATGGGAATAAAAGCAGTACATCCTTTAGAAAGTTGCTTAGATTACCTTAGTTGCCAGATTTTACTGAACCTAAGAGGCCATGGATTCACTATTAGGATACATCATCGACTTGAAAGATGTCAAAATGGATATAAAATGAGCATCATAACATGGAAAAAATATATAAAGCATTTATAAGGAGCACTTTGTCTATGTTGCTTATCATTATATTCAGAAATCTTAATTTATTGCTGTTATAATTAATAAAATATCAGTGCATAAAAAATAAAGGGAGATAGACTTTACTGAGTCCTCTGTGGCTTCAAAAGTATATTTATTTGGGGAAACCATGAAAGAGGCTCTTGCTACCTTCATTAGATATCTCCATATGCAAGCACAGCAATGCCTCAGCTCTAAAAATCAGCCAGTATTGGCAGAGTTAATTTTCTCGGGTTCATCCATTGCAAATCCCAATTCCAACAGCATCTGACACGGCAGCTCACGTATTCCACTACGGGGCCCTTAAGAAAATCAGCTTTATTAACTAAGTACTAAAAATAGTTTATAATCCAGAGCAAACAAGAACTGTTACACAGCACAGCTGTGTTTTCCTTGAACCATTTCAGAGGTTCTCCAGAATCAATTATCACTAGAAGTCTATTGTACCTTACAGTTTTAGGGAAAGGTCAGGTTAAATTAATTAAACTTTAAATAACTACCTAAGTCTGTGTGACACCACTGTCATCCTTCTAATCTAACACGTTTCTGGGAATTTGCATGCTACCTAGAATCACAGGCTCTGAGAATGGGTCATATATTGAGGGCATCTGCTCTTGAATTCATTTCCTCAGTGGATCAAAATTCTGGGCCACTGTGCTTTTGAGACTCCACTTCAAGCCGCAGTAGATATTTGGGCACAGCATATGCTAGTTTGACTCTCAGCTTTACAGAGAGTGGGAAAACAGGGTAGTCATTAGAATGCTTATTCCTATGCAAGCAGAGCATCCAAAATGACCTTGTTGATCCAACCGGAGTGTTTCTGTGTTCCACATGATAAGCCTTTCCTTCTTGCTGTACAGGTCACTTAGGGCAGAAGAAGGAACTCGATCCCATGGCACTTAAAACTCTCTAGGAATCCACAGTCATGGTGTTTTGCTGCAAATGCAAATGGATCATAGAAATTAAACTGAGCTTTAATTATTGTGTTAACAGTTGCTCTTAATCCTTCCTTGGAGTGGGGATAGGGTGGAAAGAAATGCTTCTCTGGTTAATGGGCAAAAGCATAATGTAAACAGTGATTCTTTGGCAGATTAGTGATCCTAAAGAAAGCAATTAGAGAAAGAAAGAACATTTAGACAGAAGCTAATGCTTGGTAGCTTGCAGCAGGGTGAAGCTGTGCAGAATTTTATTTCCCTATGAGATGGAACTCTTTTAAAGCTTTCGTGTTACAAAACAGGAAATTGAGTTTCCAGTTTGATTCCAAATGAACAACAAATTGCATAAATTTAAGAAAACCTATCCAAACTCCCATATAAGTTTCCACTTATGACTCATTGTAGAGAATCTCTGTCATTCTTCATGTATACCTAATCCTGGGAGCACAATGCCTGGGTTATAGTAGATGTTCACTAAATGCAGTAAATGTTAGCTGCTTGAAAAGACGAATAAATGATTAAGAGTAAGTCAGCCCTTAGAGTAATTCTCAGTGAAAAGCATATATGTTTTACTCTTTTGTTTTCTTGATGACAAATGTTTAATTTGTATTGACAGATAAAGCTTATTTGGGCAGCTAGTGGCTCTTCTGTGATCCCAAACAAATTGTTTTGTCTATCCCATTTTGGCCAAGAAGAAAGGAATTTCCTCTTAGTATGTGTGTAGGTAGAAGGACAAAGAGGAGGATAACCAGATTTGGAATAAAAAGTTTTACCACTAACAAGATATGTGTTTTGGCAAATCACATTTCCCAGCCCTGTTGGTTTGTTTTTTTTTTTTTTGCTTTTTTTTTCATTTATAATATGAAAACAGTCTCTATTCTTTTTTTTTTTTAATTTTTTTTTCAACGTTTATTTATTTTTGGGACAGAGAGAGACAGAGCATGAACGGGGTAGGGGCAGAGAGAGAGGGAGACACAAAATCGGAAACAGGCTCCAGGCTCTGAGCCGTCAGCCCAGAGCCCGACGCGGGGCTCGAACTCACGGACCGCGAGATCGTGACCTGGCTGAAGTCGGACGCTTAACCCACGGCGCCACCCAGGCGCCCCAACAGTCTCTATTCTTGATATCTCATGTAAATTGAATGCTATATTCTGTGTGAAAATGTTTTGAAAGACTATAAAACATTTCTCCAGCCAACTATGATGAAGGGCCTGCTTTTTTTTCCCTTGGTTTTTAATTTCCAATTTATCCAGAACTGATACTTTTCAGTCTCCACATTTCAATGTTACAGCAATGTTAAATTGCTAACAAGGTTTCTATATGCTTTCTTTCTGTTTCAGTCCACATCTTGTGTGGAGTGGTAGAAACTAGTTGGCTAAATGGCAGGGTTTCCCAAGCTTTACTCTTTGAGTAGCAATGCTCTTAATGTCTGCAAAAATAGAACAGGGATGATGATGAGATGATGATGATGGTGGTAGTGATGACAACAGTAATGACCGTAATGATGACATACCTGTTCTACTCAGTGTGGGTGGTTATCAAAGCCTGGACTGGATTTGAGCTGGCTGGGGGGCGTGGGGGGAGCAAGAATACACTGCGTATAGAAGGAAGTGTGAGCAAGGGTGAGATGAGAATCACAAACAGCTTCGAGACTGTCTTCCCATAAAACGGATCAGCTATAGGCTCTAAGGGGGAGGTGAAATCTTGAAGGACACAGGTGGCTAGCAGGTGAGTGATTGGCTTAAAGTGCTGTTTAGAGATGCTACACTTGTCACCTTGAGGAGGGACACAGGGAAGCAGGAAAACAGTTTACTTGTCAACATAGGAGGTGAAAAAAGTCTAGTGACTGGAGTGGGATCCGAAAGAAATGGATGCGAGAACTGTAATGAAGGAAGAACTGAAAGAAGCTATGGTCTGCTGGGGAGAGGAGGAAGGGGAAAGAATGAGAGATTATGCAACCATGAAAATATAGAAATACATACAAGGAGCCGTCTGACGTATTATAGGTGAGATCAGGTATCAAGTTGAGACTGTATCCTGATTGTGCCACTTGCTGGCTGTATGCCTTTGGATAATTCATTTCAACTTTAAGAGATTACTAAACTTAAAAAAACCTGTAAATTACTTTAAAAACATACCTTATGGGCTCACTGGGACCTTGAGTGCTATTACACACGTAACATGCATAGCATATGTGACACATTTAATAGCACACTGTGTGTTGCATGAACACACACACACACACACACACACACACACACGTCTGTGTGTCTATATATCTAATCTATAGCATTATCTTTCTATCATCTAGATGTCTACTATAACATATCCTTTTACATCCCAAAATATATTTAAAAGTGTCAAAGACTATTGGATGCAAAATGCAGAAAAAAAAGAGAAGGGATTAGATTGTGTGACACAGTAACCTTGATTTGACATGGGTATGTGCTCTCCTTTTATACAAATCTACCCGTAGAAAATGGAGGTAACACTTGTGTAATTCTATCTTGGGCACAGACACACCGTAGCCGTTCAACTATAAATAAAAGTTAACACTGTTTTGTGGGCACCCTCTGTTATGAAGACTGATGTTATCAGCTGTGGACTCTCAATACTCCAAATTATATGGATCCAATTACATCTTTAGAGAAAATATGTTATTGAGGCAGTATGGTATTGGCTTTGAAATTTGCTGAAGATAGACAGTTACGTCTGTGACGGTTCTTTCTCTTCATAGCTTGATTTGTGAGCTCAGCAGTTCTATTTCTCTCAGGCCATCTTGCCACCCGGTGAAAAGTGACCACTTCTTCATGGTCTCAGAATCTGATTGTTAAGGTTTCACTGAGGCACAGCAACCATTTCAAGTAAAAGGGTGGTATGTGAAGCTATGTAATTTGAAGACTTCTAGATTAAGTACCACGGTTTTTGAACTCCTGCCCTAAGGATGTGTGTTTATTGTATAATACCAGGATATTTTTATTTGATTATCTGGAGTGCCTTCAGTATTTTCAATTCAATAGAGTTTCATAATTTCAAAAAACATATATGTCAAGTTTCAGTTGTGTGTGATGTTAGGAATATACATATAATGAAAAATGATTCTTGTGCTTCTCAAAGAATTTACAACCTCGTGTAGCATTTCCTATGGGAAAAGGTAACTTCCGACACACTAAAAAAAAAACAAACCTTGTTAAGGCTGTATTGGGAAAGGCAGTTATCTTCAAACATTTAATCAGGCATCAATCATATCAGTAAATCTCTATATTGTTTTTATTATGTGTATATTGATGCGCTTATAATTTATAAATGAATTTCTCTAATAGTAATATGCCTAAACATCTTCAAATGTAGGCATTAAATAGGATGATGTAAAAAATGCATCTTTTAACGTGTGTGAAATTAATCTTATACAAAAAGTATTTTATAAAAAATTACCATTAGTCAAAATGCTAGAGTAATTTCCAAGTCTATATCTAAATTCTGTTGAGAATACATATTTGTTTGAAGTTGCTACTTGAACCAAATTATATCTCTCACAACGATACATAAATCCAGTGGAAGATATAACCATTTACTAGATTGCTAATTTTGATGCCTCTTCTTTCTTCACACATTGATTATTAGTTCAACAAGTATTTACTGAGTACCCAGTACATGCCAGGTACTGTTTAAAACTATAAGGGTAGAGCTATGAATACAGCAAAGTTATTGCCCTCCAGAGTGAGAAAGAAAGAGCAGCTATAATAGCTACTCTGAGCTAGTGTGTTGTCAACTAATTTCCAGCTCACAGTGGGAAAAATGATGTATTCGTTGTATATAGGTATGTTTATGGCCTATATGTATATATTTGTGTATTTATGTAAAATAAATTAAAAGAATTTTTTCATTAAAGTTATCAAGGCATTTTAAGTTTTACGTTGATGTACATAATAGAAATTTTAAAAATTATGGGGCGCCTGGGTGGCGCAGTCGGTTAAGCGCTGACTTCAACCAGGTCACGATCTCGCGGTCCGTGAGTTCGAGCCCCGCGTCAGGCTCTGGGCTGATGGCTCAGAGCCTGGAGCCTGTTTCCGATTCTGTGTCTCCCTCTCTCACTGCCTCTCCCCCGTTCATGCTCTGTCTCTCTCTGTCCCAAAAATAAATAAACGTTGAAAAAAAAAATTAAAAAACAAAATTAATAGTCTTTAGTTTTGAGAAGTGTTAGATTTATAAAGCAGCTGAGCAGAAAGACACATATCCTTCCTTCTAAATGTATATGTAAACATAGTTTCCCCTATTATTAACATATCATATCAGTATAATACTTTGTTATACTTAATGAGCCAAAATTTATACCTTGCTGTTAACTGAAGTCCATGGTTTACATTAAGATTCACTCCATGACCTACGGTTTTGAGAGTGTTGACAAACACACATCATATATCCACCATTACAGTATCTTACAAAATACTTTCATCACAGTAAAATTCTCATGCTTACTTTTTTCCCCGTATTTATGTATTTATTTATTTTTTAAGTTTTTGTTTAAATTCCAGTTAGTTAACATGCAGTGTAATGTTAGTTACAGGTGTACAATGTAGTGATTCAACACTGCCATACAACAACTGGTGTTCATCCCAAGTGCACCCTTTAAGCCCCAGCACCCGTTTTACCCATCCCCCCAGCCACCTCCCCTCTGGTAACCGTCAGTTTGTTCACTACAGTTAAGAGTCTGTTTCTTGGTTTGCCTCTCTCTCTCTTTTTCCCTTTGTTTATTTGTTTTGTTTCTTCAATGCCACATATGAATGAAATCTTATGGTATTTGTCTTTCACTGACCGACTTATTTCACTTAGCTTAATACTCCCTAGCTCCATCCATGTCATTGCAAATGGCAAAATGGCATTCATTTTATGGCTGAGTAATATTCCATGGAGCCTGCGTGGCTCAATTGGTTAAGCGGCCAACTTTGGCTCAGGTCATGATCTCGCCGTCTGTGGGTTTGAGCCCCACATGGGGTTCTGTGCTGACAGCTCAGAGCCTGGAGCCTACTTCTGATTCTGTGTCTCCCTCTTTCTCTGCTCCTTCCCACTCATGCTCTCTCTGTCTCCCAAAAATGAAAAAACATTAATTTTTTTAATTTTAAAATTAAATTTAATTTAATTTAATTTAATTTAATTTAATTTAATTTTAAAAATTCCAATTGCACAGCTAGTACATAGGAGAGCAAATGACTTTTGCATGTGAACCTCGTATTCTCTAACCTTGCTATGATTGCAGTTTAATTCTGATTTTGTTGTTGTTGATTGGTTTGGTGTGGTTTGGTCAATGCCTTGGGAGTTTGTACATATACAACAATCATGTCATCGGCAAATAAACACAGTTTTGTTTCTTTCCTCCCAATTTGTATACCTTTCACTTCCTGGTCTTGTCTCATTGCTTTAGCTAGGCCTTCCAGTATTCAGAAAATGAATTGGAATGGTGAAAGGGGACATACTTCCCATGTTCCTAATCTTACTGGAAAAGCTCCCCATTAAGCATACCATCCTTTCTCACCACCAGTCTGATGCTAACTGTAGAATTTTTTTGTAGATGTTCTTTATCAAGTTATAGAAGTTCATCTCTACTTTTAATTTGCCAAGAGTTGCTATGAATAGGTGTTGGATTTTTTCAAATGCTTTTCTGTGTCTTGATCATGTAATTAATTTTTTCTATACTCTATTGATGCAATAGATCACATTCATTGATTTTGAATGTTAAACCAGCTTTGTATACACAGAATAAATCTTGTTTGCTCATGGTGTATAAATCTTTATTCACTGTTAGATCCAATATGCTAATATTTTGAGAATTTTTACATCCAAGTTTTTAGTAGGTATTAATTTATAGTTTTCCTTTCTTGTGATGTTTTTATCTCGTTTGATATTAGGGTAACACAGATCTCATAGAATGAGTTAGGCTGTGTTTGCTCTGTTTCTGTTTTCCAGAAGAGATCATAGTGAATTGGTACCATATCTTCCTTAAATGTTTAGTAACTCTCACCAGTGTGAGAGTTTTGGAAGATTGTTTATTCAATTTCTTTAATTGATATAAGGCTGTTTAACTGATCCATATCTCTTTGTGGGAGTTTTGGTGATTTGTGGTTTTCAATAAATTGGTCCATTTCATCTAAGTTATCAAATTTGTGGTCACAGAGTTTTTCATCATAGTCTTTTATTATCATTTTAAATGTCTAGGGGATCAGTAATTACAAGTCTCTTTTATTTCTGATAATAGTAATTTGTGTCTTCTCTTTTTTTTTCTTAGTCTGGTTAAAGGTTAATCAATTTTATTGATGTTTTTAAAGAACCAAATTTTGGGGCGCCTGGGTGGCGCCATCGGTTAAGCGTCCGACTTCAGCCAGGTCACGATCTCGCGGTCCGTGAGTTCGAGCCCCGCATCGGGCTCTGGGCTGATGGCTCAGAGCCTGGAGCCTGTTTCCGATTCTGTGTCTCCCTCTCTCTCTGCCCCTCCCCCGTTCATGCTCTGTCTCTCTCTGTCCCGAAAATAAATAAACGTTGAAAAAAAAATTTTTTAAAAAAGAACCAAATTTTGTTTTATTGATTTTCTCTATTAATTTCATGTTTTCAGTTTCACTGATTCCTCTTCTAATTGTTATTATTTCTTTTTTCCTGCCTGTTTTAGGGCACTGCATTGCTTTTTCTTCCTGATGTTTCAAGGTAGAAACTTAGATTATTAAATTTAGATTTTTTTGTTTTAATATATTTATCTAAAGCTATAAATTTTCCTCTAAACACTACTTTTGCTATATCTCACAAATTGTGATCGATATTTTTTAATGTTTATTTATTTTTGAGAGAGAGAGAGGCAGTGCACAGGCATGTGAGCAGGAGAGGGACAGAGTGAGGGAGGGGCAGAGAGAGAGAGGGAGACAAAGGATCTAAAATAGTCTCTGTGCTATCAGCACAGAGCCCAGGGTGAGGCTGGGCTCAAACTCAAGAACCCTGAGATTATGACCTGATCCAAAACGACTGAGCCTCCCAAGTGCCCCATGATCAATTTATTTTTTATTTAATTTTTTTTTCTCTTAGGACCTCTTGATCTTTGACCCATGTGTTATTTAGAAGCACATGAGTTGATCTTCATATATTTTGGTATTTGTCCGTTGTTTTTCTATTATTGATTTCTAGAATAATTCCATTGTGGTCTAAGAACAGACACTGTGTCATCTCTACTCCTTTAAGTTTGATAAGTTGTATTTTATGGCCCCAAATATGGTCCCCAAATATGGGAATATTCTTGGTGAATATTCCATGTAAGCTTCAGAACAATGTGTATCTGCTATTTTAGGGTGGAGGTTCATCTAAATATCAGTCAAACCCAGTAGATTGATGGTGCTGTTCTATATACTTACTGATTTTCTGCCTAGTGAATCTGTCAGTTATGGATAGAGGAGTGTTGAAACCTGCAACAATGATAGTGGATTTTTCTATTTCTCCTTGAAGTTCTATCAGTTTTTGCATATGTATTTTGGTGCTCTATTGTTGGTCACATAAACATTAAGGATTGCTGTTTCTTTTTGAAGGACTGACCTTTTGATCTTTATGTAGTGCCCTTCTTTGTCCCTGATAATTTTCCTTGCTCTGAAGACTGCTTTGTCTGAAATTAATATAGTGACTTGAGCTTTCATTTGACAGTGTTAGTATGATATATCTTTCTTGATTCCTTTACTTGTAATCTGTATGTGTTTTTATATTTAAAATGTTTTTAATGTAAACAATAAATAGTTGGGTCTTTCTTTTTTAATCCACCGAGACCCTTTATCTTTTATTTTTTGCACTTAGACCATTCACATTCAAAATGTCTGTTGATATAGTTTATTTACGTACTTGGATTAATATATACCATATTTGTAAGTGTTCTTTATTCATTGTCTTCCTTTTTAAATTTTATGTCTTCCCCTATTTTTCTGCCTTCTCTGGTTTTAACTGAGTAGTCTCTATGATCTTATATAATATCCTTTCTTTGCATATCAATTCTACTTCTTTTTTAAAATTTCTTAGTGCAATATACATATGCATTTACAGCTATCCTAAGTTCACTTTCAGGTAACATTATACCATTTCACAGGAGTGTAAGTACCTTATAACAGAACATTCCCACATTCTTCCTCCCGTGTCTTAAAAACACTTCTATCATTCATTTCAGTTATCCTTAAGCCAAAATGACCAAATGTATTGTTACTATTACTACTTTGAACAAATTTTTAACTGATAGAAATAAGAAATACAAATAAGAAAAAACAAAATATTTTATTTTACTTTTATTTTCTCTAAGACTCTTCTTTTTTTTTTTAATTTTTTTTTAACGTTTATTTATTTTTTGAGACAGAGAGAGACAGAGCATGAATGGGGGAGGGTCAGAGAGAGAGAGGGAGACACAGAATCGGAAGCAGGCTCCAGGCTCTGAGCCATCAGCCCAGAACCCGATGTGGGGCTCGAACTCACGGATCGCGAGATCGTGACCTGAGCTGAAGTCAGACGCTTAACCGACTGAGCCACCCAGGCGCCCCTCTAAGACTCTTCTTTATGTGGATCTGAGTTTCTGACCTATATCGTTGTTCTTCTCTCTGAAGAATTCATAACATTTCTAGCATGGAATATCAACTGGCAAAATTTCCCTTAGTTTTATTTGTTTCTCTATACTTTTTGAAGGAAAATTTTCCTGTTGAAGAATCCTGTGTTGGTGGGTTATTTCAACAATTTAAAAATTTTACTCCACCCTCTTCTTTATTGTGCAGTTTATGATGAGAAGTCCAATGTAATTCTTATCCTTTCCTCTACAGGCTAGGTGTTTTTCTTTCAACTGTTTTCTTCAGTATTTTCTCTTTGTCTTTGCCTGCTCTTTGAACATGGTATGCCTACGTGTAAACTTTTTCTTTTTATCCAGCCTTCTGCTTTCTGGTTTATGAGCTTCCTTGATCTATATTTTTGTGTCTTTTATTTATTTTGGAAAATGTTTAGCTATTAATTCTAATGTTTTCTTCTTCTTTCTCTCTTCTCCTTCTATTCAAATTATATAAATATATAATTACATATTACATATAAATATATCTAATGATATTACATCGTTTATAATTCTTTCATAGTTGTTGGATATTCTTTCTTTTCCCATTTTTTTTTTATTTTGTATTTGAAGCTAGGTAGTTTCTACTGACACATCGTTAAGTTTGTATCCAGTCTACTGACAATCCCAATAAAAGTGTTTCATTGTTTGTTAATATTTTTTATTTTTAGCGTATTTTTTATTGGGTCTTAGAGTTTTCATTTCTCTGCTTCCATTATCCATCCCTTCTTGCTTGCTACTTACTTTTTCAGTTATAACTTAACATGCTAATCATAATTACTTAAATTCCCTGTCTGATAATTCCAAAATATGTGTCATATATGAATTTTGTTTTGATACTTTGTCTTCTCAACTGTTTTTCCTCCTGTCTTGTAATATGCTTTGTGATTTTATTGTTGTTATTGTTGTTGAAAGCTGGACATAGTGTTTCTGATTATGGGAACTAAGGTAATTAGGCTTTTAATATCATGTTTTATATTCATTTGGCTGGAAGCTGGACTGTGTAATATTTATCATAGCTGTAGACTTCAGACTTGAGTTCCTGTGGTTTCTTCTTTTTCCTTCCCTGTATACCTTTGGGTTTCCCTAAGAAGTCCTTCTTGAATAGAATGTGCATCTCTCAGTTGTAGTCTTGCTATCTTGAGGCTCTATTGATGTAGTGATATAATGTGGGGAAGGAGAAATATTGTTTAATCTTATGATTAAATCTATTTTTTAAATGGCCTGAGTTCCTAGGATGTGACCTTCAAAATAATTTATTAGCCTTTTCCTTTTCTTTCCATTAGATGGAACCAGAAAGCTGGAGTGGCCTGGAGTTGTTTCATCTAATTTTTCCTTTAAATAAGTTCTTTATTTTAATTCCAGTATAGTTAACATACAGTGTTATATTTGTTTCAGGTATACAATATAACAATTCAACAATTTTGAGCGTTACTCAGTGCTCATCATGATAAGTGTAGTCTTTAATCCTTATCACCTATTTAACCCATCCCTCTATCCAACTGTAATCCGGTAACCATCAGTTTGTTCTCTATATTTAAGAGTCTTTTTCTTGGTCTGCCTCTTTTTTTTCTTTGATCATTTGTTCGTGTCTTAAATTCCACATATGAGTGAAATCATGTGGTATTTTTTTTCTCTGATTGACTTATTTCACTTAGCATAATATTCTCTAGCTCCATCCATGTCATTGCAAACGGCAAGATTTGATCCCTTTTTATGGCTGAATAATATCCCTTTGTATATATATACCACTTCTTTCTCCATTTATCCATAAACACTTTGGTTGCTTCCATTATTTGGCTATTGTAAATAATGCTGAAATAAACATAGTGTACATGTATCCCCTTGAATTGGTGTTTTTGTATTTGGGGGTAAATACCCAGTAGTGCAATTACTGAATCATCAGGTAGTTCTATTTTTAACTTTTTGAGGAATCTCCATACTGTTTTCCACAGTGGCCTTACCATTTTGCATTCCCACCAACAGTGCAAGTGGGTTCCTTTTTCTCCACATCCTCGCCATCACTTGTGGTTTCTTGTGTTTCGATTTCAGCCATTCTGACAAGTGTGAGATGATATCTCATTGCAGTTTTGATTTGCATATTCCTGATGATGAGGAATGTTGGAGAATGTTTTCATGTGTATTCTTTGGAGAAATGTCTGTTCATGTCTTCCATCCATTTTTTAAATGGATTATTCATTTTTTGGTTGTTGAGTTATATACATTCATTATATATTTTGGCCTGGAATTGTTTTATTATGGGATTTTCTTTCAAGCCACATAGGCTGTGATATAGTAATTTGAATGACAGAACTTTTTTATGGAGAACGCCTTAGGGATAAATCAACATTATTACTTTTCACCTCCATCCCCCCAAAACAGGAGTAATTTCTCCAATCTTCATTCTTGGGAACCTGATGGGATTCTTGAAGGTAAAACCCAAGAGTGTGGGGACTCCCTTCTAAAAATCAGCCCCTAGGACTCCAATTCTCTAACTGGTCCACATTCAGCCTCTGGCAGTTCATCAAATTTCCATTTAAATGTTCCTATCAGTTACTGGCCTCACAACTTCTTCCTGTAAGCTGACCTCTGTTATTCTCTGCCTCTTTAGATTTGGCAGTGGTGATTTGTCCTGTTCTGAAGTGGATCTAAGAGAAGTCACTGAATTTCAGTTTGCTCAGGTTTTTTTCTTGTTATGAGGTTGGGAGTGATGACTTCCATGCTTTTTACATGTTGGAGCTGACACAAGAAGTCAGTCTTTTAAATTCTATTTTTCTGCATATAGCTGGATTGTAATTCTTGATGTACGGCTTTTGGGTGTAATTACCTATCCACTAATAATGGGTAACAACCATATTTCTTTTAAAATTTTATCAATATTATATATTGGCCAAGTCATGACACACATTATGTAAAGGGTTTTTAGTTTATTGATGTTGTCTACTGTTTTGTTTCCTATGACAATAATAAGAGTTTGATCAAATATGGAAAGTTCATTTGAAATAACCTGAAATTAAACACAGGCTCTATTATGTATATTAAATTTATTGAGGGGGGGGGGGCCCTGGGAGTCTTCAAAGAGAAGATACTCTATATCTTTAAGACATAGTCAACCTGTAGCTCTTCTGTTCAGAGTAGAACAGCAGCAGCGGCACCTGTGAAGTTGTTAGAAATGCAGACTAAGGGTCCTACATCACACACATTGAATCAGAATCCCTAGGGGTGTGTGGCCCAAGGATCTGTTTTTTGCAGGGTGTCAAGTGGTTCTGAGGTCCACTGAAGTCTGAGACCAGTAACAGTACATTTGAATAAGAGGTTCATGTGGCAGATGGCACCCTTCAAAGTGAGATACCACAGAGAAAGGTGTTTTTGATTGTAGATGTGAACCTCAAATTGCAAGTTACAAAGTCAGAAATCAGATTTATAGTAGTGCTACCTTTTACACGGATCACATACATGTACAGGCTACAGATTTATTTACTCATGCTAGCAGTAAGAGTTTATTTATTTAACAGCAAATGTATTTGTGTACTGGATATAAAGGCATCCGTATCTTGAATCCAGTCTTACTGTTACCATGATGAAACCAGAGCTGGGGCTTGCCCTTTACTTCAGGCTAGCATCTACATAAAAAGACATGTCAGGGAGGAATTGCTCAATTTCTGCATATCCTCTGTATATGTGCCTATCATGCATGGGCATTTTAATGTATGGCTGATAAAAAGGAGTCAAAATGCCCAGCCGTGTTTGCTGAAAATTGTGATTTGGGTCAGGAAGAATATTTACTTCCTGGGGACAAATAATTTCTGAAATATTTAGCTATCTATACCACTGAAATGTTCTTTAAGTTTGCAGTTGCAATTTATTTAGTGAATATTTTTGGATTGACTGTTCAAATTTAAAACGAGGTATGTGTATTCTGTACATTTGGGAGATGTTTTTTAAATTCCACGACAGTATATAAAAGCACAGCATCTGTTTTGTTTTGTCATCTTTACCTTACAAACCTATTACCAATTTTGAGCATACTGGTTTTCATTTCAATTAAAGAAAAATTTTCCCTAACACTAAGTTGCAGTTTTTTTAAGAGACTTGTAACTACTTTATTGAGCTGGTTTTAATACTGCTTTGGCAAGAAATTTATTTAAATAATATCTTAGATTGACTCCAGGCTTAATTTTCTATTTTATGATACAAGAATCCAATATGTACTCAAAATAGGTGACATTAACAAATTACTATAATCCATAACATGTTTATTTTTCTTCTTATATAGCATCAAAAGCTAAGAATAATATACATTTTTTTCACTATGAGTGTGTCTAAACTATATCATTTAAAACATTTAATATTTTGTAAGCCTGTATGCTGCTTGTCAATTATTCATTATTGATCCCTCACAATATAGATTAATGGTGCTTATTCAATTGATTTAATTCAATTTGGTGGATTTTCCCAACCTTTAAACCTGGCACTATCAGGGTTTCTCTCTGAATACAGTACATATCCCTCCTTTAGAAAAGATGGCTTGGGGTGCCTGGGTGGCTCAGTCAGTTCAGCATCTGACTTGGGCTCAGGTCATGATTTCATCCTTGGTGAGTTCAAACCCTGTGTAGGGCTCTGTGCTGACAGCTCAGATCCTGAAGCCCGCTTTGGATTCTGTGTCTCCCTCTCTCTCTGCCCCTACCCAGTTCATATTCTCCCTCTTTCTCACTTTCCCTCTCCCTCTCCCTCTCTCTCTCTCAAAAATAAATAAACTTGAAAAGAAAAGAAAAAAGAAAAAAGAAAAGAAAAGAAAAGAAAAGAAAAGAAAAGAAAAGATGGCTTTATGGGAGGTGGGGGCATCACATTCGAAGACATTTTTTATTGCAAGGTTTGTGATAGTTTCTATGGACATTATTGTTAGTAACAATAACAACAACAACAACAACAACAACAATAGTAATAATAATAAGCATGTCTTTAATGACTGTGTGTTAGGGAAGCTAGTAACGTAATGTGTGCATCCTGCCTCTGAAGAGGGCTTCAAGTCTTATTTGAATATCATTCTATTTGACATTGCACCTCTGCCCTGTGAAAATATACCAATCCATTAGCACTAGAATGATAGTCTTTAAATGAAACGATAAAGTAATCTCTTTCTGTTGGCTTAATCTGTGTGCTAATGAGTTTGTATAATGTTTTTTCTGCGTCCCTCCAAGCATTGTTATGCAGCGCACAACTTTGATAGGAGGGAAAACAGGCTTTTTAAATTAAAAAAAATAAGTAAACTCCAACTGAAATAGAGATAAAATGAATCTTTTTTCTCATAATTCTTGCCACCTGATGTTGTGGCATTTTAATGTTTCGAGTTTTAGGCAATCTATAGAATATGACAGAGTCTAAAATTTCACCTCTGCAAATAGGGTCTTATTCAGGAAGGCACACTTTGCCTTAGGCATCCATGTAACAGATGGATAACATGTTTACAATGAAATAAGAATGCAGTTAAAGAAAGTATTACTATAATTGAGAATACTATATTCAGGTAAAAACATACTACCTTTTACTGACCTATTTAGATGCTGGGAAAATAGTTTTTACTTTCCATTTGAATTACGTGTGTGAAATACTGTGCTTTTTCTCACCATGATGCTTTTAAATATGCATTTGGATTAATGGTAGTATATCTAGAATTAACTTAAATGGCAAAAAATGTCTGATAGAGTGGTCCACCATCCCCTCCAAATGGCCACATCGTGCATTTAAAAGGAATGGTAAGAAGAAAAAGGAAGAGGAGAAGGAGAGGCAAGGGTGTTGTTAATATGCTGAAATAATAAACATATATTGAAGATCATTTTTTAAAAATGCACATGAAAAATTATTGTGTGTATCAAGGGATTCTAATTTTTGTTATTGTGCCATTCCTGTTAATGGTATGTTTCTGCTCTGTTGGATCCTTTGAGCTTTAGAGCATACATATACCAAATTGGCTTTTGTCCCAGTGATAATTACTTTCTGAAGACTTAACCATCCTTCATCTGTTCACAGCTACCACAGAAGTCTTCACTCCATGCATCACTCAGCTGTACCATAGGAGTTCTAAGATTGATACGTTGGCTGGACACATTTTGACAATAGTTTGTGTTAGATGGTACAGTGTTAAAACTTGAAGGTCTTTGACCCCATTGATTGCTGGGCGATAGTTATACCACTTTGTTCTAATTTTTTTTTTTTTTTGTCAACTGGAATACTACATGATAATACACTTTGATGTTACTTGTGTAAACACAAACTTTTTAGCCCTATGCATTGGGCCGTCCGTAGGATGTGAGTCTTCAGACTGTAATTACATTTTGCAGTGGTCTTCTTTACTCTTAATTTCCTTGAGGAGCTGTGTTATAGGGTTTATAGAATATTTTTGAAACCAGCCCCTTGGGATTTCCTTCAGTTGTTTGAAGAGTGTATTCATGCTTTTTCTAATGGTATCTTAAATTCAAGAAACAGGAAATCTAATATTTTTCTTTTTTTCATATTCTGCCAGTAGCCTACAAAATTCCAGGCAAAGAAGACATTGAGTAGATGAACATTAATTGAATTGATTTGAATTCTAGTGAAAAGTGGTCTCTAGGTTCTCTGGACTGCTAAATATTTAGTCTCTACCTCTCTTGAGTCAATTTGTATTACAGTGATTTGAATTTCCCTACTTGGGCTCTAAGCACCCTGGAAAGAAGCAGGCTGTATGCTCTTGTCTTCCGTAATAATGCCCAGCATTGTCCCTTGAATATGATAGGCATTTAGTTGCCATTAGGTAAAATAATAAACATATATGGCAGATCAACTTCTTATAGCTGTATTTAATAATAATACACATAAACTCATAAAAATGTTCAACTGTGATGCTATAATTCTGCTTTCTGCTCAGTAGTAGTTGGAACCAAGAATTGCACCATCAAGTCTCAGCATATAAGTACATTACAATAGTGGACCTAGTAATAGTAAAAGGACATTCATCTTTGTTTCTTGTTTTGTTTTGTTTGTTTGTTTGTTTGTTTGTTTTTTTAGGCTGTCAAAAATTTTTTTTAAATATAATTTATTGTCAAATATACTTACTAGAACATCCAGTGCTCAACCCAACAAGTGCCCTCCTCAATGCCTATCACCTATTTTCCCCTCTCCCCCACCCCACTCCCCATCCACTCTCAGTGTGTTTGGTGTATTTTTTTTTTGATGTTTGTTTATTTTTGAGACAGAAGGAGAGAGGGCATGAACGGGGGAGGGGCAGAAAGAGAAAGAGAGGGGACACAGAATCCAAAGCAGGTTCCAGGTTCTGAGCTGTCAGCACAGAGCCTGATGCGGGGCTCAAACTCATGGGCAATGACATCATGACCTGAGCTGAAGTCAAATGCTTATCCGGCTGAGCCACCAAGGTGCCCCTGTTCTCTGTATTTAAGAGTCTCTAGTGGTTTGCCTCCCTCCCTGTTTGTAACTACTTTTTCTCCCCTTCCCTTCCCCCATGGTCTTCTGTTAAGTTTCTCAGGATCCACATATGAATGAAAACATATGATACCTGTCCTTCTCTGACTGACTTATTTCACTCAGCATAACTTCCGGTTCCATCCACGTTGGTGCAAATGGCAGGATTTCATTCTTTCTCATTGCCAAGTCGCATTCCATTGTATATATGAACCACATCTTCTTTATCCATTCATTAGTTGGTGGACATTTAGGGTCTTTCCATAATTTGGCTATTGTTGAATTTGGCTATTGCTATAAACATTGGGATACACGTACCCCTGTGCGTCAGCACTCCTATATCCCTTGGGTAAATTCCTAGTAGTGCTATTGTTGGGTCATAGGGTAGTTCTATTTTTAATTTTTTGAGGAACCTCAACACTTTTCCAGAGCAGCTGCATCAGTTTGCATTCCCACCAACAGTGCAAGAGGGTGCCTATTTCTCCACATCCTCGCCAATATCTATTGTTTCCTGAGTTGTTAATTTTAGCCACTCTGACCGGTGTGAGGTGATATCTCATTGTGGCTTTGATTTGTATTTCCCTGATGATGAGTGACATTGAGCATTTTTCATGTTTTGGTTGGCCATCTGGATGTCTTCTTTGGAAAAGTGTCTATTCATGTTTTCTGCCCATTTCTTCACTGGATTATTTGTTTTTGGGGTGTTGAGTTTGGTAAATTCTCTTTTGATTTTGGATACTAACCCTTTATCCTATATGTCATTTGCAAATATCTTTTCCCATTCCGTTGGTTGCCTTTTAGTTTTGTTGATTGTTTCCTTTGCAGTGCAAAGCTTTTTATCTTGATTATGTCCCAATAGTTCGTTTTTGCTTTTAAATTCCTTTGCCTTTAGAGATGTGTTGAGTATGAAATTGCTGCGGCTGAGGTCAAAGAAGTTGTTGCCTGCTTTCTCCTCTAGGGTTTTGATGGTTTCCTTTCTTACATTTAGGTCTTTCATCCATTTTGAGTTTATTTTTGTGTATGGTGTAAGAAAGTGGTCTAGTTTCATCTTCTATATGTTGAGGACATTTGTCTTTGAATAGATGACCAGGAAAGAAAGTAGAGAAGGAATAGCTTATTGTGGGTAATTCATTTCAAGAAGTTGTCTCTTGTGGTTCCAATAAAATGATACTCAGAAGTAGGGAAGTGAATGATGAAATAATTGTTTGTAGTAGAGATAAGTCACTGGCCTAGATTGGCTATGCACTCACCTTTTGCTATTATTTCCTCATCTATAAATTTATAGGATTATCTTGAAATAGATCTACAAATTATGCCCCACAGGCCAAATCTTTCCTGCTGCTTATGTTATAAAGTTTTTTTGGTACACAGCCACCCTCATTTATATATGAATTGTTTATGTATGCCATTACTACAGCAGCAGGGTTGAGAAGGTGCATTAGAGATCACATGGCTTAAAAGATTAAAGTTCTCTGTCACTTCAGAAAACTTTAATCAACTGCTTGTCAAAAGAATCATATGTAATAATGTGCACCATTCCTTAGCATAGAGCCTAGAACTAAGTAAAGGTTTAAGGGTCACCTCATATAAAGCATATATATAAGGGTTATTAGCAGTTTATAAAGTAACTACTACTTGTTGCAGGCCAGTTTTGTGCTAGATAAAATTTATTGTTTAGTGATGTATTGTCCAATAGGGTGGCCACTAGCCACCTGTGGCTATGTAAATTTAAATTAATTAGGGGCGCCTGGGTGGCTCAGTTGGTTAAGCATCCACCTCTTGATTTCAGCTCAGGTCATGATCTCACAGTTCGTGGGATCGAGCCCCATGTCGGGCCCTGTGCTGACAGCACATAGTCTGCTTGGGATTCTGTCTTTTTCTCCTTCTCTCTGCCTCTCCCCCACTCTCCCTCTCTCAAAGTAAATAAATAAACATTAAAAAATAATAAAATAAATTTAAATTAATTAAAGTGAAACAAAATTTAAAGTTCAGTTTCTTAAGGTGCACCAAGCTACATTTTTATGTATTCAAAAGTCACATAATGTAGCTAGTGGCTACTATATTAAATAGAATAGTTACAGAATCTTTCCATCAACTCAGAAAGTTCTGTTGGACAGCTCTAGTTGAAGGTCTCAAAACTGACTAAAAAGTCTGTTGGGTTTTTACCTATTAAAATACATTTCTGCTTGGCATTAAGTAAGAGAATGAAATGCATTAAAATAAGCTAATAAAATAATACATCTTATTTAAAAATAAACACTGAAATGGGGGGGAGGGGAAAATGGGTGATGGGCACTGAGGAGGGCATGTGTTGGGACGAGCACTGGGTGTTGTATGTAAGTGATGAATCATGGAAATCTACCCTCGAAACCAAGAGCACACTGAATACACTGTATGTTAGCCAACTTGACAATAAATTATATTAAAAGAATAAACACTGAAATATGTTTCCAATAAAACATTTATAAATACCTAAAAACTAGAGACTTAAATGTAATGAAAGAATACAAATATGTGATCAAGATGTAGTCTTGACAGAGAGTGGAAAAGAAAGAGAGAGAGGTTGATTTTCATGATTATTGTAATATCATAGAAAAGAGCAAAAGAGTACTCTAGAATAGACTTCTAATACAGCAAGCATACATATTGGTCTCAACTTTGGAAGCACTGGAATCACCTGGACATCTAGTGAAGCCTGAGGCCTACCCCAGACTTTCTGATTTAATTTGCTAAGGGGTACAGCCCAGTTCCCAGGATTTTTAAAAGCTCCCTAGTGGATTATAGTAGGCCACAGTTTAAGAACCACTGGTGTAGAATCCCCGGCTTCACCTCAAGTCTAAAGATGTAAGATCCAGGTACAGTAGAACTTTGGTTTGTAAGCATAATTCATTCTGGAAACATGCTTGTAATCCAAAGCATGTGTATATCAAAGCAAATTTCCCCATAAGAAATAATGGAAACTCAGATAATTTGTTCCATAACCCAAAAATATTCATATAAAAATGATTACAATACTGTAATATAACATGAAATAATAAATAAAACACAAAACGTAAAGAAAAATAAAGAAATTAACCTGCACTTACCTTTGAAGAGGGAGACAAGAGACAGGAGAGTTATTGTGTAGGACAACTTTCACTATCACTCATGGAATCACTGCTGTCTTGTGGCTCAATAGAATCTTTTTCTGCATGGGGACCATTGTATATGCTTGCACAGATGATGACTACAGTACAGTATTAATAAAATCTTGTCATATACTGTATTTAATGTAACTGGCAATAAGACAGCAGAGGAAAGGGTCTATATCTGACCTAGAATGAAGCAAAGCATTCCTAAAGGTTACTCTTGTATGGTAAAGCAAAAGACTGTCCGTAGGTGCTTTGAAGTGACAAAAAATACACAGTCATGGGCATCTTTCAACGTTCTGAAAAGTCACTGATTTCTCCCAAATACCGCGGCCTGAGACCAAACATCCGAGCATGGGAGACGATCACCCACAGTCCCGCAGAGAGCAAGAGAGAGAGAGAGACAGAGAGAGAACCATTGGCTCCGTTGTGATCGTGTGATATTCAGCATCCTGTACTGCTCGTATTGCAAGACATCGCTCATTTATCAAGTTAAAATTTATTAGCAATGTTTGCTTGTCTTGCAGAACACTCACAGAACAAGTCACTTGCAAATCCAAGGTTTTACTGTATTTATATATTTTTAAACACTCAAGTGATTGTAATGATTGATTTAAAGAGTCTGATGATGAAAACATGGTAACAAATTCTTGCTCATGGTAAATGTTTGCTCTAATGGACAAAAATCAATGTCAAAATAGAACATCTTGGTACTGTGTATGCCTAATGAAAATGAGATATTCTAGAGCAGTGACTTTCTAATATGGTTGCCAGAACTAGCAGTATCAACATCAGCTAGGGTACTTATTAGAAGTGCAAGCTCTTGGTTTCCACCCAGAGTTACTGAAATCAGAGAGTCTTTTAACGAGCATTCCCTCTTCTTGAGTCTGATGCAAACTCAGGTTTGAGAACAGCTGCCTTGGATGCATAGTGGTGTATTCATGAAACCCGGGCAGACATTTTTTGTTTGTTTGTTTGTTTGTTTGATTATAGATTTATAAAATCAAAAGAAAACTATTTTTTACATTTCGCTACTATTTTTTAAAATTATCATTATATAGATATATGTATATATACATATACATATACATGTATATGTATATATATTAATGTTATAAACAGAAACAGATTGAGGATATAGCCAGTATATTACTTATAATTCTATACGAAGATAGTATCTAGGACTGTTTTCTAAGCTAGTATTTAGTCATGTGACACCCAATGATGTAAATCTTGTGAGTGTCCTTTGCACTGTCACAGCATCTGGTTACCCAAACAGGATAAATTATAGCACTAAGCTGAAAATGAAATATTTATATTTGCACTTAAAAATCTCTTAGTTGTATTGAAGTGGTAAAGTGTACACATTTGAATAAAGGGACTAATTCAATAATGCAGTACTTGAATTTCACATACCTTGGTATTAAGCAAGGCAATTTTAATGGGTAAGAAACTCAGTCCATGTAAGTGAAAAGCCCAGGCTCTTCTGCAAAGTAAGTACTCAAGTTACACCACCTAATTTAACAGTTACCCAGAACTGTTCAGCTGCACACCCTACCTTAGCAAGTTCTCAATAAAGACATTCTGTGTGATTTCTAAACATTTATTTAGTAACATTCAAGAGTGTACATCAACAATATTGTCAAAGAAGATCTGATGAGTCTGCTTTAATGAACTGAAAGCAATGTTGGGGTGTATCACACTGTATCCCCTTGGTCCCATTTTAAATGCCTTAGTGATAATATATTCTTTAAAAAAGGTAAATGACCTTGTTATTTTGCTAAACAAAGATTTTTTTTCCTTCTACAAATAATGCAAAGGCAAATTCAGTCAGACCTATATCTGATAAATTACAAATTCGAAACTAGTATGGAATGAGTGTTTGAGGTTTCACTGTGTATTGATTCCATCTATTTATAAGTTTGTAGAACAGATTCATGGTGTTTCTTAAGGGCTCTGGAAGCACATAGTGTGTACCAAATGCTATAATTACTTGCAGTGTTCTATCACAGACTAACCTAATAAATAAAAACGTGACGAAACGTAACTTTATTATGCCAAGTGAAAATAGATATGGCAAGTGGTGGGATCTTCTGAAAGTAAAAACTACTGTCCCCCAACTCCCAAAGTATTTGCTGCAAAAGAGAAGAAAAGCATTGTGCTGAAGGCACGATGGCTCCTCTAGGCTGTTATAATCACACTAACGATGTTTGACTGTTTGGTCAGTAACACTATTAACTCTGAAGGCTTCATTTCACACACCACTTATATTTACTTGACCTACATTTCTGAGTTATTGGCATAATAAAGAATGATATTTTACAAGGACATTTTTAGGCTTGAATACTAAGCTTCTTAGTAAGAAGTAAGAATTAAACAAGGTGACGGTAGGGAATAAATAATGGAATGGAAAGCTTTATAGTTATCCTCAGGCACACCCACGGCCAAAAGACTAATTTTAGAGGCATAACAATAATTGTAAACCAGAATAGTCCTTTAGAAAATGGTTAATAGTATTGGATTATTTACTAACTTTTTTTAGCACTGTCATTTAGTGAACATCCGTGACATACCAAAGACTGTATAAGCACTGTAAATATATTCAACTTTTTGATCTTCACAAGTTCTGTTTTATCCATAATTTAAAAATAGCGAAACTGAGGTTCATAAGAGTTAATCAACTTTTCCGATTACTCAGTTAGGATTAGAGGAGCAAGCACTTAGAGAAGAAAGGTAAGCAGCCCAGATTAGAGATGATGTAACTGATGCGCAGAGAATTTGTAAGTTTCCTAAGACTCTTCATCCAATGCATTTCCTTTTTATCATAAATGCGGTGACATAAAAAGGAGGCTTACCTGGCCAACCAATCACACCTTCTGATAAGGATCAAAGATCATGTATACTTTCTTTACATGACGTTGGTTGTTGAGCTCAGGTTTTCAAAATAGCAATAAAAGGACTAGCTGAAAACTAAACTACGGAACAAACTCTGTGCACTCATATGGGTGTATATGTGCATAAGCAAGTTATATCCGCAACATATATATTGGTGAGGCACAGTTGTTATCTGGATCTTTTTTATTCTTTCTGAAGATCCTGGTTTTTTACTAAGAAATGCATGGTCCCTGAACCACCAGCATGAGCATCATCTGGAAGCTAGTTGGAGATGTAGAATCTCTCCCAGACACGGTGAATCAGAATTTCCATTTTGAGCAAGATCCCCAGGTTATTCATATGCACAATAATGTTTGAGAAACACTGAACTCGAACTCACTGTGTTCATGTTTTATAGATGTCTGGGTCTGACTGGCACTTTCTTGTGTCTGCACAGATACACTAATAGCTCCTTATTTCTTTCTCTGTTGGCAACACGAGTCCAGTCCTTAAAATTCTGACCTTTCTGCATCAGTCATCCTGACATATTGACTGTTTGTCTTTGCAAGTCCTTGTTTTCTGAGTTAAATTCGTGCTGAATAACTCTTCCAGCATTCAGTAGACCCTCCACAGCTTCTTATCTTGTCTCCACTACTAAATTTCCCCAACTCTTGAGTTAAATGCCGTTTGTTTAAATACTGGTTTGCCCTCAGAAACATAGGTTTAAAGTCTGTGATTTGATGACCACTTTATGTGTGTTAAATGTGAATACTATTTTCATTTCTCCTAACCAAAAAGGTTTCACAAAGTATGAAGACAAACATTTAATATGAGCATTTGACATTTGTTAATTTATTCATCCACCCATTCACTCAACAAATAATGAGTGCCTACAATGGCCTAGAAAAGATACATTAAAAATATAATCAAATGCTGGCATTTATCTTAGAAAGAATGTCAACACTTGTGAATACTTAGTTTGACAAAATTGAAATAAATGGGGCAGATGATGAAATACAGAATGAAAAGAAATTAGCTATCAGCATATAGTTTTACATTTTAAATGATACATCTAATTCAATGTCAGTAAGTTATTTTGCTTAGAGATCAGCTCTAATATGGTTTCCCAACATATTTTTATGCAACCGGCCTCTAGGATTTTGAGGACAGTGGATTCTATGCATATTTATGTGTGTATTTTCGACTATGTATACCTCTTTGCAAGCAGATTATTTGAATCTGTTTTCACATTTCTGTCCACAAGGTGAGGGAAAATGCATTTTTTCAAATAAAACTAAGTGAAGTGGGATGTAGGACAGCCTTAGGTTACCTTCATTTGGCTCCAGAAATCCTGGAAACAACCAAGAACAGTTATAATTGAGTTAATAGTCCAGTTTGACTTGAGTTGGGTGTGTCTTAGGGCATTAGGGCTGTTGGCACAGTGCTCACTGATCTGTAGTGGCAGATATAACCGGACCCACACAAACAGAAAAAGGACCTTTATAAGGAGGCAGGAGCTGCCTGCCTTGACGGCTTCACCTGGGCTTTAGGATGATGGTCTCCAAGGTCTTTTGGCTCCTTCTAATTTAATTACCTCTCTTTAGTATAAGTCCTCATGCTGGAATCACATACACACAGCACAATGAGGACACGAAGAGAAGAGAACTCATTCAAATGTGCCACATGATGTGGTGATGGAAGTTACCTGTGGCCTCTTTATCAAAGTCTTGGCATATCTTTAGTCAGGGATGATAAAGGGAAACATTTTGTTCTGTTTCTGTTGTTCATTTTTTATTCATCTAGTCCTAGTGGGATATAAGAATCTCAAATTGGTTCACAGTCCATGATGATTCGTATAACTTTGGTCATGTTCAATAGCAAACCTGTTGTATTTACTGCACTTATCTTGGGCTTTTAACCTGAAATTGCTAAAAAGTAGAGATATCTTGTCTTTTGTACACAGAATTAATTTACCAATAACGCTTCCATGGTAGTTCTATATCTCTTTCCAATTAGTTAAGTACAGAAATGTGAATTAAGACATTCTACAATGTTTTAAACAGTTTCTCTTAAAAAAAAGGTATTTGATATCAATATAGAAAAGTGTTGATATTTCCTAACATAAATGAGATACTTGGGTATCTGTCTCAGTATTGAATTTCCTGTACACATGAAATACTTAATAATTTTAAATATACATTATATTTATTAAAGGGTTATCTAGATCATATGTGATGGTCTAGCTTCAGGATTGGTTTGATTTACCCATTTAATGATGTCTTCAAGGCCTGGCGTGGCTTTCCTGGTACATGAGCAACCTCTTCTTCACAAAGCTGCTAGGGCTTTTCTTCCTGTCTCACTGGCCCAGATTATATGTGCAAAGTATGAAAGGAATGCTATATGCTAATTGGCATAAAACAGGTTATCTCAACCAACTGCTGTGGCAAAGGGATGGGATCACCTTGATTGGGTTACCACGAACAGATATTACCCACCAATTTACACATTTTATTAAATAAGAGAAGAAAAGTCTCTTAGGGAGATAACCACAGCATTTTGCTACATTCTGCTGTTCTGCTAAAGCCACAGCCACCTATGGCTAGTGGAAAGATTCTTTCACTGTATGCCATTTGGCTTTCCCAGCTAGAGTTTGCAGAATAATGCTGCCTGGTCAGTGATTTTAGTGGTAAGCTATTGCAAGTCAATTATATATTGGTGAAATTCTCCCTATATTCATTTTAATTAATTGCATTTATCTACATTTCCACTCCACACACAAGAGGGTTTACCTGTTCCCAAGGTCGTATTAGAAATGCCATCAGAGTACAGGACATTAAGTGATATGAGTGAAGGCAATTAGATAAATGCATTTCCATGAGCAGCAACTGATGCCCCTAAATGAAAATTTTCATTTCTGAACATAGAAAAATTGTAATTATTCCAAATTTTCCAGTTTATGATGACAGACTGTATTGATACTGTTGAAACACCTATACTGTGGCATGACAAAATAAATAAATAAAATAGAGCTTGTTTTGAAAGCAGTCTGTTTCCTTGGGTTTCCCAGAGGCACTGAACATGAAGTAGGAGGCTGTCTGTGAATAGACTAGTGAGTTGACCACCCTCATTGGCTTGGCTGGATGGACTAAAATATTGTACCTTGACCTTGAACTGGCAGAGGTTAAACTCTGCCCTTTGCCCTGGGCCGTATATTGTTAGCATTGCAAAATATGGAAGTACCTTAATCCAACCTTTACCATAGAGCAGCCGTAAAAATAAGCCCCGGCAGATATGCCCAGAGACTAAAAGAAATCAGAACAACTAAATGAGAGTTAGGCAGTGAATCTAAATGGATGTTATTACATCCGGTCCCTTTTCATTTCATTTGACAGGGATCTCCAAATGGAACTCCAAGTGGAGTTGCTACAGACAGATGTTCAAATTCCCTTAGCCTAGTCTTCCCTGGAGCAGCAGAAAGTCATTGCAGTAGAACTGCCTTGGGTACCAATGGCTAAAATTAATATATGATTTTGAAGCACAAGTTAAGAGAAAGTGTTTATGAGCCCGGCTTTGAGAACTATTAAGATTTTATTAAACCTGATGATGGAAATGTTAAACCTAATACAGACAGGATGCTTGATCTGTTCCCAGGAGCACTCTGATATTGGCAATGTAAATGTCTCCCTTCTTAACTGATGTTGATGTGGGGAAATCTGTACTTGTCCAGCTGATGAAAGAGGCCCAGGCATTTACAAGAGGAATAATCAACTTACAAAAGTAGGCAATAATGCTCTTAAATATTTAACTCACCTCGTAAAAATACTGCTCTGTAGAAGTATATTCTACATCTGGGGTTGTCAAACTACAACCTGCAGGTGAAATCTGTTTGACCTCCTGTCCTTGTAAATACGAGTTAATTGGAACACAGTTCTACCCACTTGTTTACATATGGACGTTTGTTCACTGTAAGGACTGAGTTGGGTATTTACAACGGGAATCATGTCACCTCAAAGCCTAAAATAATTAGTATCTGGCCCTTTATAGAAAAACTGCACTGCAACTTGGCAGGCACAATCTCTTTCAGAACAAAAGAGTATTCTTCTGTAGTTGTTAATGTACTATTTCAACATTAATCTTGATTTCATATATATTAATTTACCCAAAAAAGATCTCTATGTTAGTAAAGTTTCTGAATCCAACAAAGTGGTTTCCATGTTTTTTTCTCTTTTCTAAGTTTTGATACTTTTTCAAGTCAAACTCTGTCTGAAATTATTTCCCCATTTCAGCAGGATGCGGAGCGTGACATCCTCCATATCCCAGGGAAGTACAGCATACATAATGCATGAATCTTAGGGAAGATCTGAGCCTTTGAATACACAATTACACTTTGGGCTTAAAATGGAAAGTGCCACGTTTGGAAGCAACTTGAAGTTTCTCAAAATATTTGTTTGCAGTTCTAATTTCAATAATTAACATATGGATTAAAACATTTTTCTTATCTTCCAATTCCAGCAGTGAGGTCAGCACCTCATAGCTACAGGGGGGAAAATGTCTTTAGAGTTTCCTGAGTCAAAGCCAGCAATAATGTTGTTTCAGTGGCAGGCTCTTTGCAGGAAGGAGAGCTCTGGAGGCTGCTGAATTGATGGGCCTGCACCTTGACATGCTGTTTTGTCTTTTTTTTTTTTTTTCGGAATGCCATATTTCGTGGGCATTTGATGAGAGCACAGAGAGGAACAGTAGAATGTTCTTCTCATCTACATGACCATAAAAATGGGCAACTGTATTTCTCCCTGTATTGTTTTCCAACTTTTTCTATTTCTTTTTTTCCAAACCCAACTACTTAAGAGGTAAGATAAATCCACACATGCATAACCCTGACTCTCCAACTTCTGGGTTCTCCACATGGTGGTTTTGTTCCTGGCTTTGTTCCTAAAGCAGAAGTAAATCTGCAGGCACAGTATAAAGTGTAGTTTTGCCAAGGGAAGTTCTTTGAGTTTCTGGGATCTCGGAGCAGAAAAGCTCAGTAGCTGCTTTGAGGTTTTCATCTCTTACCTGTGTTTCCTTACTATTTACAGAAATAATAAATTCTGGTTCCAGGTGGCATTGCTCCTTAAAAGAAACCCTGCCTCAAACCTCAGATATGAAAGTTGAGTTTTACTTTTTCTCCTCCTTATATGCGCAGGCTGGTGGCTAGGATGTCTGCTATTCTGGCTTCCTGATATCAGATCTGTTCCTAGATCTCTTGTCATAAAGCAGAGGTCACCAGAAATGGGGTATACAGTCAGGAAAAACAGGAAACGCATGGCATTTACAGATTGGCCCTGGTATCTGATGGTTTGTCATGGGGAAGCCCTTACGCCTTGCCGGCATGCTAGGGGAGCAGCATAGAGCTGCATCATGGCAGGCAGTTGAATTAATGATGCAATCCATGAAAGCCACCCAGTTAAATGGAGGAGTTACAGGTAGAACTTACACAGAACCGTGACATTTTGCCCATGTATATCTACCCATCCATGTGAACATTTAATTTAACCAAAAGGGTCCATTGTGTAAATAACCTTTCCTCTGTGGCTCCTGTTAGAACCTCCTTACGTTAACCCCTCTCAGAATTACCTCTTCTGAGTTTCATTACTATTTTATGCCCTTAGTATTCTTAAAAGTTTCTGAGATACACAGTCATTTGGATTTAATTTCTAAGTTTCCTTTGAAACCACATTTTGAGGACACTGCCTTCCTTGCATTTGTTCCGTGGCTATTTATTAAGTGCATACTGGTTGTTCTCTGATTGTTCTTCAGATCCATCTTCGTCTTTCTCTGATTGGCTCTGTGCCCTGAGAGGCTGGCCTCTGGCCTGAATTGCTGGGTTCTATTGATCTCAGCCTTCCGTTGTGTTTGACCAATGGGCAGTGTCAGCAGAAGATTCGAAGGCAGGAGACAACAGAGGTCAGGACATGTATTCTCTGCTCCTTGATATTTCAGGCTGAGTACTGGGTCCATTCCCTTTCCATCCAGGACTACAAATCCTGGCAGGCACCCACCCCCCGCCCCCAACATGGCTTCAGCTCTCCCTGAGCTCTAGTATTTCTGTAACCTCCCTACTTCTTCTTAGAGCATCAGGATTATCACCTGAACAATACAACCTGCTATATGTGAAGCACTGTTCTAGACCTGGGGATACAATGTGAACAAAATATAAAAAAAAAAACAAAAACAAAAACAAAAAACTTTTCCTCATGTCGTTATAGTCTAATAGGCGTAAACAATACAAAATATAAAAATGAATGACTAAATCTATGTTCTATGAAGTGACACAAAAGAAGATCGAGAGGAGAGGAAAAGCTAGTGAGGGCTGAGATCAAGTTATTACAGTTTTAAAAAATAGAGGTGAGGGAAGGTCTTGATAAGCAGGGGCATGGAAATTGTATTCCTGCTGTGAATAATATACTTAAGTGGAGTCAGGGTAGAACAGGTGAAGGCTTTTTACCTTAGCTCCCCTTAGAATTGTCTCCCTTGAGTTTTATTTTTATCTTAGGTCTGTGACTCTTTTTTTTTTTTTTTTTTTTTTTAGATTTCTGACATAGTTACTTGAAATCAAGTTCTAAGTTTCCTTTGAAAGCATATTTTAAGGGCATTGCATTGCATTTGTTCAGATGCTTTTTATTGAGCACCTATGAGCTGGTTGTTAGAGTTAAAGGGGCAAGAAGAAAACTGGGCTAGTTACTCAGGAATGCACTGCAATAATCCAGGCAAAAGAGGATGGTGGCTTGGACTAAGAGGCAATGAAGGAAGGGATGAATAGTGGTCAGATTCTAAATTTATTTAAAATGTAGAGCCAACAGATCTCTGGATAGATTCTATGTGGCATATGCAAAAGAGAGATTAGAAAAACAAACAGAACTCCAAGATTTCTGAACTGAGCAGCTGAAAGGGTGAGAGAGACTAGAATTAGAGCCGATTTCAAAGGGAAGATCAGGGGGTTCATACTTTACATGTGAATTCTGAAGTGTTTGTTGATAATCAAATGGAGATGCCCATTAGTCACTGAATTGGAAGTTCACAGAAGGGCTTCAGAAAGAAGATAAGAACCGGGGAAAGTTACATAAAGCCAAAGAATTAGATGACAGTACAGGAGGAATGAATGCATGTAGAGAAGTAGGTGGGTCCATGGAAACAATCCTGGATACATGAATGTCTTAACTTCAGTTATTGAAACATACCCACAAAGAAAGAACTATGAAGAGATGATCAATGAATGGAAATGAAAGTTCGATGTCAACTGGTGCTTTAAAATACCTCATGTGCTAAGGGTGCCTGAGTGGCTCAGTCGGTTAAGCATCCGACTTCAGCTCAGGTCATGATCTCATGGTTTGTGAGTTTGATCCTCACGTCACGCTCTGTGCTGACAGCTTGGAGCCTGGAGCCTGCTTCAGATTCTGTGTCTCCTTTTCTCCCTTCCCCTCCCCTGCTTATGCTCTGTCTCTCTCTCCTACAAAAAATAAATAAACATTCAAAAAAAAATTTTAAATACCTCGTGTGAATAATTTCTCTTGGAAATTATAGCAAGTGTATGTGTTTGTACGAACACAAACATATACTATATTCACATAGTTTATTCTATGTATGTGTGTGTGAATATAGATATATGATAGATAACTTTTATTCCATCTTGTGTTTGATGGTATAGTTTTATCAGGTACCCTCGCTCAACACCTTCGGCAAGATGTAAATAAACTGAATTAACATCACAGTATATTAGAATTATTGGCACAAATCATTATTATAAAAATTCAAATGTGATTTAGATCAGCTCGAAACCCTTAAAGCAATACTTACATTCAATAGAAGTTTTATGGGGCTCCTGGGTGGCTCAGTCAGTTGGGTGTCTGACTTTGGTTTAGGTCATAATCTCTTGTCTCGTATTGGGCCCTGTGCTGACAGCTTGGAGCCTGGAGCCTGCTTTGGATTCTTTGTCTCCCTATCTCTCTGCCCTTCCCCCATTCTCTCTCTCTCTCTCTCTCTCTCTCTCTCTCTCTCTCTCTCTCCCCTCCCCTCTCTCTCTCAAAAATAATTACATATTTAAAAAATAGAAGTTTTATAAGTATTGCTTTAAGTATGGTTTAGAAACAAGCTTTGATTCTGTGTCTTTCAGTGCAAATGGTTAAAAACAGTCTTTGAGACAAACTAAATATCAGTTCTTCAAGTAGAAGGGCTCCAGGTCTATATTAGCTTACATCTCATTTGGACGACTTTTTCTGATATATGTGAGAAGGAATAAAACGAAAAACTGTTTGCAGTGGACTGCGATTAATGCAGTGATTAGAAAATCCTGTGAAAATAGGAAAGCAATGAAACTCCGACTCACAGGATTAAAACACTAGAAATGACAAGGAAGGCCTTAGTTCCACGGAGGGCAAATGATATGGAGCCTACAGTACCTTATCTTCATAAAGAAATGCACTTCCCAGCAGTCTGTGCGGCGTATGCATCTTGTGACGCTGTGATTAATTCCCTGGGTGGTGCAGACACAATCTCTGCTCGAGCAGGGCAGTTTGGGAGGCCACAAAGTACAATTTTTCATCGGCTAAAAAATTCTTAAGGGAAGGGAGACAAATTACTTTGAGACAATATGTTAGGACTAGATTGCAAGCAAAATCTTAGAGAAAGCAACAATATGCTAAGTTACTTTCTGGGATGGGTATGGGAATGGGTTTGGGGAGTGGTGATGTAGCTGTTGCTAACAACATTGCCCGTTTATTAAAAGACCTAGAAGCCCCTGAGAAAAACTCGGTGAGAGCTCTGGTAGATTTTGAACATAGTAAAAACCATAGTGTCTCCAACAGTTGCCTTTTAGAGGGTGTGCTTCCAAAACAAAACGGATAGGGCAGTGTATCCAACATGACTGCCCTAGCCATTTTCTTTTGTCCTCCATTTCTCACTTCATTGACAAGAAACAAATTGCCAAGTGAGTTGCCAAGGAATGATTTTAAAAGGACATAAGATGAGTTAGAGTTTAAAAGAAAATTAGAACATAGGCTTGAAAACAATATGGCAGCATGCCTAACACTCACTGATTCTGTCCAACTTGATTTTCAGTTCCTGCCATCGTCTTTAGGGACTGATATGCTGCACAGAGGCAGTGGTTTTTGCTGCTTGGCCCAGGTATATGGGAAGGAGGAGAGCCAAATTAGCCTGTCACAGAAGGGAAATGATGGATGCGACTGCCAGTCAATCAAGGCTTCTGGCACACTATAGATACTTAATTTAATGTTTGTTGAATGAATTTACAGATCTGATTAATGAGCAAATACAGCTTTCGGTTTACTACTCAACTCCTTTATCATTTCTTAATTTGCCAAATCAATCTCTTACTCAATAATATTAATTAATGTACTCTGTTATTAATTAATTCACCCAGTTAATGGGTCAGTTAGTTATTCTATCAATCAATAAATATTCATGCACTGCTTATTAAATACTAAGAGTTATTCTAGATTCTGGGAATAGAAATGAAATAGCCGCAGTCATGATTAAAGTTAAGGAGTCAGAGAAGTAAATAATAAATCCCAACAAAAAAGATACGGGTACAGGTACTGCAAAGTGTCAGAAGAGCAGGACCTAGTTGGTACATAATTTCAGGACCCAGAGCAACGTGAAAATGCACATTCCCTTGTTAAAACATTGAGAATTTCAAGATGACTATAGCATAGCCTTAACTAAGTGTAAAGCCTTTCTAACCATGGGACCCCGTACTATTGCTGCGGTTGTGTGCCCATGAAGACAGCCCTGTAAAGGAGAATTATGTGATTAACTGGGTAGAATATTTCTTGGAAGGTTTCTGAAATCAGTGGAATATGGGCTCTGTTTTGAGAGAAGACGTGGAGTTTGCTTGGCAAGGATGGAATATGATGTAAACAAGCAAAGAGATGGGCCTTTTACAATTTCTTTTTTTAAGGATAAAAAGGCAAATGTTGTGGCCAGGAAATAATAATTGGCTCAAAATTAGATTGAAGGAGAATGGAGTGGTTATACCGGATAATAAAAAAAGTAGATAAGGAGTGGGCCGTGACTACTGCTGTGGCAATGCTAAGGAACATGGATAAGTATCACAGTAATTTCTTCCTTTTATTTATTTTATTGAGGTTTAATTTACTACAAAATGCATGAATCTTAAATACACATCTTTATGACTTAAAAAAATTGTTTTAAACGTGTATTTATTATTGAGAGACTGAAAGAGACAGAGCATGAGCATGGGAGAGGTGGAGAGAGGGGGAGACATAGAATAGGAAGCAGGCTCCAGGCTCCAAGCTGTCACCACAGAGTCCGACGCGGGGCTCAAACTCACCGCGAGATCATGACCTGAGCTAAAGTTGGACGCTTAACCGACTTAGCCACCCAGGCGCCCCAATCTTTATGACTTTTCATATTGTGTGTTATCTTTTAACCACCAACATACAACTATAGAATATTTTATCCCCCTGGAACGCTCCCTGGAGTTACTTCCCAATCAGTAGCCCAAAGTTCCATGATCATTGTTGTGATTTCTGTCACTATATGTTTTGCCTTTCTTGAACTTCATATAAACAGAATTATATATTTATGTTTCCTTTTCTCTTGGGCTTGATATTTTAATGATTGACTTTACAACCATATTTTCAATCATTATATTAATACTTTGAGGAAATTTTTTTGGTCCTCCTTTTTACAGGTGAGAAACAGCATATCACATCACATGGTTAACAAGTAATAAAATCAAGCTCAAAATCTATTCTTCCAACGCTAAGTTTCCCCTCCATTTTTGTTTCACAACTTCCTACTTGGGCATTCATTATCTGATAAAGTGACATTTCAGAATTCAAAAAAGAACAGGAATGCAAATTTTGAAAAATTAAATTCTAAAACCGGAAAACCTTAGCATTTTCATTAGTAATTATAATACATTTGATCATCATCATGCTATAAATATGCAAGTGGGGTGATTTACTGTATTATTTTTGAGCTAACAAAGACAGCTACCTTTTCTCTTCAAAACGGTTTTTTAAAACCACCAAACAGAAAATTGATTTTTTTTTAAGAAAGATATATTTTTCTAGATCGTTTATACTCCTTTTACTAAAAATAACTGTTGGGATTTCTTACCAAAAATAAGAAAAAAAAATTGATTCCCTTATGTCGGTAAGGGAATATATAACTTCGATCACAACTAATTTTAACATATATTTGCTGAGGTTTTTTCCTTAAAAAAATTACTCTGTGTCTTTTCTTTATTTGTTTAGTTTTATCACAAGCCATTTTCAATTGCCTTGGAAGCCTGAGTTTTGAAATGTATGCCGAGCTTTAATCGGCCTTTACCACTGGGAAAGGAAATCTTCACAATAGGTATGAGTGGATTCTGCCTTGGTGTGTGGAGGGAACAAGTGGAAGAAATTAAAACTGAATTTCGGTCTCCCACAATATTTCTGAACATGGATATAGAACTTATTTTCCTGGTGGGATTATTCTGTTGTATTTCACGATGACTTTATCAGGAGTTTGAAGGGGAACATTTTCTTTGGATACATTTCTCCTCAGATCTCTTTACCTATCAATATCCTAACTCCTTCTCTATTCCCTTTTCCATGAAGGTTCAATTATTTCATAGTGACCTCTATCCATTAAAATATTTTCTCAATTTACAGCTTCTCATCTTGTCTACTCTTTTATTCTTAGTCAATTCTTATTAATTGCAACATCATCTTGTCCTAGATACTAGTGTAGAAATAATAGAACCTACCGCTCAGCTCGGGATAATAATTATTGCCCAATCTTACCCTATTCAGAATCACAGCAATTCTTTGGAGAAAATAATTCCCTGTACAATCAACCACTTAGCATGATTTTCATTTTGTTTTTGACTTTGACACCTCAAAAGTAAGAGCAATGTAGAAATCAATAAAGCCACAGGTCTAGAGGTGACAGTTCTCGAAAGACTGCTGTCTATTACAGTCACTTAAGGAAGTTCTTTTATGAATAAGACCTCAGAACAGTGTTAGAAATGTCCTCAGGGAAACTACTATGCAGTTAATTGAACTTGTTCAAATTTCTACCTTCTCTAAATTGTCTTGCAGTCGAAGATTCCTTAGAGATGTACAGCCAAATGAGAGACATATCACATGCATCCTTTAGCTTTTGGACATGATAAGTTTACGCTGGAAAATCAAACAATTTTTTTGTTGTTGCTCTACAACATGAAAATGTCTTTTAAAAAAATAATCTTTATAGGGGCGCCTGGGTGGCTCAGTCAGTTGGGCGTCTGACTTCGGCTCAGGTCATGATCTCGTGGTCTGTGAGTTCCAGCCCCTTGTTGGGCTCTGTGCTGACAGCTCAGAGCCTGGAGCCTGCTTCGGATTCTGTGTCTCCCTCTCTCTCTGCCCCTCGCCTGCTCATGCTCTGTCTCTCTCTCTCTCTCTCTCTCTCTCTCTCTCTCTCTCTCTCTCTGTCAAAAAATAAATATTAAAAATTTTTTTAAATAATCTTTATAAAAACTACTTGGCATTCATTCCCCTGTTGGTAAAATGTTTCGAGGACCTACCTGGCACAGTTCTGTGTAATTGAGGAAAAGAAAAAAAAGAGACAAAGTTTTGATTTTGCTGTCGTGAAGAATTTTAGAAGAGGGAGAAGAGCAATAGTGACAGTGATAAATGTTGTGAAGGTGAAACAGAGCAATAAAACAAGGAATGTTTACAGCGACTGCTCTAGGTTGAGTAACCAGGGGATAAAGGCTGAGGTAGGTGTGAACTTGATATGTCTGAAAAACAGAAGCATGCGTATATCCAGAACACAGATATGGAGAAGGAGAGACATGTGAAATGAGAGAGAAGAATCCAGCCTCAGTTGAGGAATGTGTATTTTTTTCTATTTGTGGTGGACACAAGTCAGATCGGTTTGAATGAACAGCAGTAAAAGAATTTTTTTCAATCCAATTTTTATTGCTAAAAATATCAGTCACTTAGTTTGCTATTGCGAAGAGCGTGGACTGCAGGACTGCAGGAGGCAAGAGGCAAGAACGGTCTTCAGACCTATGGATGCCACCCCAGTAGTAGTCATTTTAAAGGGTACTCTGTGGCATGAATTGTTCTAAGGGAATCAATTTACAACTCCTCAACTTCCATATGTATTCTTTTCTATAATTGGTCTTCCCGAACTTGGCATGTTCTATTTCCTCACCTCCCCTTTCATAATTTACAAAACCAAGGTTCACCTCTTATCCATTTAGAATCTACTGGGGCGCCTGGGTGGCGCAGTCGGTTAAGCGTCCGACTTCAGCCAGGTCACGATCTCGAGGTCCGGGAGTTCGAGCCCCGCATCAGGCTCTGGGCTGATGGCTCGGAGCCTGCAGCCTGTTTCCGATTCTGTGTCTCCCTCTCTCTCTGCCCCTCCCCCGTTCATGCTCTGTCTCTCTCTGTCCCAAAAATAAATAAAAAACGTTGAAAAAAAAATTTAGAATCTACTATGGTCTATTGCCATAGTATGGTATATATGGTATATGGTATATTGCCCTGATAAAATGCTCTAGGATACCAAACAAAGGGACAATTAGAACTACCGTTTGGTGCTGAAAAAGTGAATGACTAGTTACAAAATTAAAAATTCTCTAACAAGTCAGGTAGTTCCCCGTTAGTCACTTTATTAAAATTGTTGAAAATATTTTTTGGTAGATCACAATGTGATTGTTGGCATAGAGAGAGGGCCAGTAAGTCAATAATATTATCATAACAAAACTTCCACTGTCCATCTACTTATACAGATATAGCTTCCAGCGCTTATATCTATAAACACACAAAAAAGGAAAGATAATTGATGCTGAAGTCTGTGTCACCATTAGTATTTTGCAAAATATATTTTATGTTCTTTTAATCAGCTTTTATTAAAGCTAATCACAAAAGGTTTACAAGACGGAGTCTTATCACAAGAGATTTTCGTTGTTGCTCTTAGGTTGTTTCATATTCCTTTAAGAGTCTATGCCATACTTTGTTTAGTCATTAGCTGTTGAAGGACCCTTGAAAGATTTCTAGTTTTTAGCATTTTAAATATAGGTTCCATGAACATTTACATGAAATATGTTTTCATTTCTCTTGTGTAAACACTTAGGAGGGGAATTGCTGAATCATATGTTAAACGTATATTTAACTTTACAAGAAGCTGTCATACTGAAGTGACTATACATCTTACACTCTCAAAAGCAGAGTGTTACCCTTCTGGTTGTTCCACATTCTCACTAATCTTAGATATTTTCAGAAGTTTTAATGTTAGCCAGTCTAGCAGAGCTGTGCTGGTGTCTTGCTGCCATTTTAATTCACATTTCCATGATGACTAATGACATTGGAGAATTTCTTCATGTGGTCACTTATGTACCTTCTTTTGTGAAGAATATGTTAAAATCTTTTGCTATTTTTTTAAATGGGTCATTTTTTCTTTTTGTTATTGGGCTGTAAGGATTTTTTAAATACATTTAGATAGATGTCCTTTTAGGTTGGTGTATTAGAAATATTTTCTTCCACTCTTCCTTGCTTTTCATTTTCTGGAGGAGAAATTTTTAAACCAAAAAAAATTTTTTTTTAATTTAAATAAATTGCAATTTGTCCTTCTTTCTTCTTTTATGATTAATGTATTTTTTGTGACCTAAGAAATCTTTGCTTATCCCAAGGACATAAGGATATCTCCCATGTTTTCTTCCGGAAATTTTGTAATTTTTCTTTGATACATTTGAGTTCAATTTTGTGTATAGTGCAAGGTAGGCATCACAACTCATTTTTTTTCATACCTTTTTCCATTGTGTAACATTGGCATACTGAAACTTAATTGATCATTTATGTATAGGTCTGATTCTGGGCTCTCTAGCTGTCATCCAAATACTGTATTTTCTTTATTAATACAGATTTAAAGTGTTTTTTGACTTTGTTCTGATTTTTCAAAATTATTCTTGCTAATCTATCTTATTTGAATTTCTACATAATTTTTAGAATTAGGTTGTCAATATCTACAAGAAAGCACGTATGGATTTTGAATCTGGTGGTATTGAGCATACAGTTTACTCTGAGGAGAATTTCCATTTTAATAATATTGAGTAGTCTAATCCAAGAACATGTTATATCTCCCTATTTATTTTATGGTTTCTTTGGTTTTTCTGAGGAATATTTTGTTCTTTTCAACATATAGGTCTTGCATAACTTTGTTAAAGTTATCCCTGTGTTTTTTAAGTTTTTTTAATGCCTCATAATGATATTTTTAAATATAATATTTACTGAACATATTCGGAAATATAATTACTTTTTTGATCTTGCACCTTGTATTAGGCTAAACTGCCTATTTCTAGAAGTTTTCTGTAAATTCATTCGGTTTTTTTGTAACATGATCATGGCATCTACAAAAAATTTAGTTATACTTCTTCCTTTTCAATTATATCCTTTTATATTTATGTATTTATTTTTGATTAGTTTAATTATGTTTATTTTTATTCTATTGCTTTTGACTTTTTCTTTTACACTGTGTGGAACTTTCAGTATAATGTTGAACTAAAGTATTGTTTTAACTATTGATTTAAAATTTTCAACCTTGTCTTATGACCCAGAATATTGTATATCTTGGTTAATGTTTCCTAAGTATTTGAAATGAGGATGTATTCTACATATGCTGATAGAGTTCTACAATTTTCATTAAGTATTTTTCTTCTAGTCTTAAGAATAATGTTTATCATCATGAATATCCATCTTTATCTTTGGTAATAGTCCTTGTCAGAAATAATTTGTCTGGGGGTGCCTAGGTGACTCAGACAGTTAAACGTCTGACTCTTGACTTTGGCTCAGGTTATGATCTCACAGTTCATGAGATCAAACCTTGAATCAGGCTCTTTGCTGACAGTACAGAACCTACTTGGGATTCTCTCTCTCTCCCTCTCTCTCTCTCTGTCTCTCTCTCTCTCTCTCTCTGCCCCATCCCTGCTCAAGCTCACTCGCTTGCTCTCCCTCAAAATAAATAAACTTTTTAAAAAGATTAAAAGAAACTTAAAAAACTTTTAAAAATTAAAAAAGAAATAATTTGATCATATAGTCATTCCAGTGTTCTTAGATTTGCGTGATACATTTTTCCCCATCATATACCTTTAATTTTATTCAGTCTTCACATTTAAAGTGCGTTTCTTGAAGACATAAAGTTGCTTTTTGGTTTTAAAAGTCTATTCTTATAGTATCTGCATTTTATTTGGTATATTTAGACAGTTTACTTTTAATGCAAAGATAGTTGTACCTGGGTTTCCATATAGCATCTTGCTATTGATATTATTTTTGTCCCATCCATTCATTGTTTCTTATTTCCTATTTTTATTTTTTATTGGGTATGTGTTCATTTTTCACATTAGCTTTTTATTGGTTTATATACTATACTTTGTTTAATCTCATGGATTTCACTCTAGTGTTGACAATTTTCATTTTTAACTTGTCACAGTCTACCTTCAAATAATTTTATACCATTTTGCATGTAAGAAAGAACTTGATAATAATACATTTTTATTTTTGTCCTTATTATCCTTTTTTTCAGACTTTTTATTTCTATGTTTGATATAAACCTGATAATTGTCTTCAAAGAAATTTAGTAATGAGAAAAACTTATATTTTCTTACATGGATACTATTCATCATGTTCTTCATTTCTTTAGATTGATTTTCATTTGGTATAAGTATCATCTAGCCAAGGAGCATCCTTTAACATTTCTCATACTGCAGCTCTGCTAAGGACAAAATCTCTGTTTTTATTTTTCTGATTTTTTTTCTTTTAGTTTTGAACTTTATTTTTTCTAGTAGTAGAATTTTAGGTTCACAGGTTTTGTTTTGTTTTTGTTTTTGTTTTTGTTTTTGTTTTTTTGTCCTTCAATTACTTTAACTGTCATCTGATTTGGATTTGATCTGATGAGAATCCAGTGGTATTATTATCCTTGTTTCTATATAATATATCTTTTCTACAGTTGTTTTACATTTTTAAAAATGAGTCGTTTTCAACAATATTCTTATGATGTATCTTGGTGGTTTATTTGACTTCTTTTTTGCAAGTTCTTTGAGCTTCTAGGATATCTGGGTGTTTTCATAAAATTTGAACATTTTTTGGCCACTGTTTCCTTAAGTTATTTTTTCCCTTATTTCTGAGACTTTGATTACATGTATGTTGGGCTGTTAATATTGTCCCACAAATTCCTAAGTATTTTGTCATTATCCCATCTTTTTTTCTCCTCCCTTTTCTTCTGTTCAAATAGTTCGTAAGGCCCTTTCATCGAGTCCACAAATCTTTTCTTCTGTGGTTCCTAACCAGCTTAGGCTCTTCCAGTGAAAATTTCATTTTACATGTTATATTATTCACCATACAGTATTTATTTGATTCCATTTTATAGTTTCCATTAATCTTTTTATTGTGTGCATGTTTTCCTTTATTATCTTTAACCATAATAATAACAGTAGCTATTTTATTGTTTTCAGTTTATTTATTTATTTTGAGAGACGGGGGTTGGGGGTCGGCAGAAAGAGACAGAGAGGGAGGACCCCAAGCAGGCTCCATGCTGTCAGTCTGAAGCCTGATGTGGGGCTACATCTCAAGAACCGTGGGATCGTGACCTGAGCCAAAGTCAAGAGTCGGTTGCTTAACCAACTGAGGCACCCAGGTGCCTCAACAATAGGTATTTTAAAGGTTATTTATTTATTTTGAGAGAGAGAGACAGGGAGAGAGAATGAGCATGAATACGTGAGCATGGGGGGGCAGAGAGAGAGGGAGAGAGAATCCCAAGCAGGTTCTGCACTGTCAGGGCAAAGCCTGATGCTGGGCTTGATCCCAGGAACAACAAGATCATGGATGCTTAACTGACTAAGCCACCCAGCTGCCCCAACAATAGCTGTTTTGAACCCTTGTCCTCTACTTAACTTTTTTATTCCTAGGTTTGTTTCTATTGACTAATTACAAGTTACCTGTTTCTTCTTCTTTACATGTTCATTATTTTTATTGGATCCCGGATATTTCTTTTTTTTAAAGAATTTTTTTTTCAACGTTTATTTATTTTTGGGACAGAGAGAGACAGATCATGAATGGGGGAGGGGCAGAGAGAGAGGGAGACACAGAATCGGAAACAGGCTCCAGGCTCTGAGCCATCAGCCCAGAGCCTGATGCGGGGCTCGAACTCACGGACCGCGAGATCGTGACCTGGCTGAAGTCGGACGCTTAACCGACTGCGCCACCCAGGCGCCCCCGATCCCGGATATTTCAATGATGCATTTTTGTTTATCTAGATTTTGTTGTTCCCTTTTAAAAATGTTAAGTTTTGTTCTGGCAAGCAATTAATTTACTTGTTGGTCAGTTTTATAATATTTAGGCTTATTTTAAAGTTTTTAGAACAGAGTAGTTTTTACTATAGGGCCAGTTTATCCTTCCTTTTAAGGCATAGCCTTTCTAAAATCTCAACTAAATATCTCATATGTTCACAAGGTATCATTTCTTTGGCTGGTCAGAACTTTAACATTTTTCAACCATGTATGAACTCTGTTAGTTTTCTAACTTTTAGCTCCCTGATACTTGGTCTATCTCCATTAGTAGGTGTTTGCCCTGTTTTGTGAAGTCTTACCCTAATCCTACGTTTCTTTTTATGCATTGTTGGAAAATAATTTTAGAAAAAATATTATCCAATTTTCTAGCTCTTGATAGCGGGAAAGCTAGTCTGAAATAAGTTATTCTATATGTGCAGATGCTTGATACAGGAAGTATCAGACTTTTATTATATTTATCATTCACTGAACCTTTCAAGGAGACAGGACTGTCATGTCAATGTTGATGAGAAGTCGCAAATTACCATCCTTTTCAACTATGTAAACTCATAACATATAATTTTAGAGTTCCATTTAATATTATGTAAAGAGAACAAATGTAGGTTCCTTGAATCTTTGAAGAAGTATATGAACAAGAAATTTCAAAGACCACTATAATAAGATAGATTAAAGTGGTTCAGACAAAAAATGATGGTGTCTAGGGTGATGCTTGGGGTAAAAATTGAAAAAGGAGTAGATTTGACGTACAATTTGGAAAATAACTGAATTTTAATTGGGGCATAAGTGGAAGAAAATATTAGGGAAATTATTTTTTAATTATTTCAGTGCCCCATTTTAGGATCTGTGCTGTATATTTTATCCTGTTGGAAAAAAAAAAGCCAGTTTTGAAGGAAGGGCATGTTGAATATTCAGATTGTTTTATTCTCTTGTGTTAAAAAGAGAAATAGAAAAACATGCTATATGTAAGTATTTAAACAATTCATGAAAATATAAGATAATGCTTAAGTATCAGCTCACACAGTGGCATTACTTTAGACTTTACTTTCTTACCATGTAAGATGTAGCACTATTATACTGAATATGTAAGATGCATAAGGTAGACTTAGTTATTCTGGGAAATTACTTTGACGTCTCTGTTTCAACATCATGGTGTGTAAAAATAGTAAAATACCTTGAATAAAAAATATGGATGTAACAGGTATGTGCATATGTATAATTCCCAAGTACAAATAACGTGGGCAACCAATGATATCATGCAGAGTTTAAATATGTTATAAAATGCAGATATGATGGGAATGATCATAGAGAAATATTTTTATAATGTTAATAAGCCTTAAGACAGGGGTATAAAATGAATTTAAGTAATGAAAGTTTTCATAAGAGATAATGCAATGTGGCTATATTCAAAAATAGAATATGATCTCTAATTATCTATTCCCAAGAATAAGTAATTTCTATTGGTACATTTGGAGTCTGTTTTGGCCCAAAAAATGATCAGAAGTTTCATAAATGTAATATTATTAATCATGTACTGTTTTTTGATGGAAAAAGGGAAGCTAACAATGATAAAGAGATCTTTCAAACTTCTAAGCTAATCAACTAGTCCGTTTTCAAAGTTTCAGTCATTTATGACTCATTTTATGATTGAGTGTATGTGAATTTGGAACACTTTTATTCCAGCTACTCTGCTACTTGATTAAAATACAATACTTTGGGTACCCAGTGTGGGAACAGATCCTTAAAATAAGATAGCCACATCCTGTTGGTACTTTAAATGCTGATCTTTATTGGTAAATCTAAAAGAAATCTACTTTACATTGGTTTCAGTGCTTGAAAGTGTTTTTCCTCTCTTTAAATTCCACAATGTCTAGAACTCATAAAAGAAAACGTTTTAAATGATACTTGAAAAACTGGTTGAAAGGGATTTTCATCTTTAAGTATTAATTATTTTCAAATTTATGATCATATGAGGTCAGATCATGGAGAAAAGTAGCCAAAAAGAAAACAAAGCTATTGTCAATTTATTTTTTTCTGTTGTCTAAAAGTATTATTCTGGATCAGAAACATTCATGACTGTAAATAATCTGTCCAAATCCCTGATGTTTACATTGGAGACTGAGATCACGGAAGCCCTCGGAAGGCTTAATCAAAGTAGCTTCTAGCTGAAGATTCGTATTTCACATGTGGCAGGGACTTTCCCCCTGGAATCCAAGCACAATGCCTGAGAAATTTGTCTTTGATTTTACTGTAGGATTTGAATAGCTGTGCACAGGTTTATGGGGAAAAGTAGAAGGGAGAGAAGAGGTGAAAATTGTTCATCCCATAGGACTAGAAGGTGAATCAAACTGTCTAGCAATTCTAAAAATAAAAGTCAGCCTTAAGTAGGATTTCACCAAATCTCTCCAGCCAGAGTAACTTCACTTCATTTCCTTTGCTATTTATGTATACCAATGTTTTCAAAATGTTATGTTACTTTTTTATTTTTTAACAGCTCCTTTTGATGAGAAAAACTTTTAACTTTGATGAAATCCAATGTATTAAATTTTTCTATAGTTTGCACTCTCCATATACTTTTTAAAAAGTCTTTGCCTGACCTAAGTTCACTAATATTTTCATATATATATATATATATATATATACACACACACACACATATGTATATATATATATTTCAGAATTTTTATAATTTTATCTCTTGTGTTTAAGTCAAAAATGCATTGTGAGTTAGTATTTGTGTATGGTATAATGTAACGTTGAGTTTCATTCTTCTAATTTTTTATTCTTTTGTATATTGATATCCAGTTATTCCAGAACCATTAGTTTAAAAAAGGTTAGAGAGGGAGGGAGCCAAAACATAAGAGACTCCTAAAAACTGAGAACAAACTGAGGGTTTATGGGGGGTGGGAGGGAGGGGTGGATGGGTGATGGGTATTGAGGAGGGCACCTGTTGGGATGAGCACTGGGAGTTGTATGGAAACCAATTTGACAATAAATTTCATAATAAAAAAAAGAAATGATTATCCTTTGCCTGTTGAATTGCCTTGGCACCTGTAGAAACATCAGCTTGCCATATATATGTGTGTGCATTTTTTTATTTTCTGTAATATTCCATTCTAACATATGTCTGTTTTTACCCAGTACCACGGCCTCTTCATTACTATAGCTTTATAATAATCCTTAAAACCGGCACCTTATCATATATGAGTATTAGATCCAGGACAAGTATATACCTTTATTAACTTTATTAACTTTTTAACTTTATTAGCTTCCAGTGTATAGGTCTTGTATATTTTTGTTCATTTCATAATAAATTATTTATTTTATTTTTACACCTTAGTAAATGATAGCTTGTATGTATTGCTATCAATTTGTGTGTTCATATTCATATATATAGAAATACATTTAATTTTGGTTTATTGACAAAACCCTATAATTCTGCTAAATTCGCTTATTATTTCTTATTTTAATTTTATTTTTTAATTTAGTAATTAAAATTATTTCTTATTTTCTGCATAGGTGAAACCATCTTAGATGGGACATCTGGGTGGCTCAGTCAGTTGAGTGTCTGACTCTTGATATTGGCTCAGGTCATGACCTTGAAGTTTATGGAATCAAACCCCGTATCTGTCTCTGTGCTGACAGCATGGAGCCTGCTTGGGATGCTCTCTCTCTCCCTCTCTCTCTCTCTGCCCCTCCTCTGCTCGTGCTCTCTCTCTCAATAGAAATAAATAAACATTTGGGGAAAAAAAAGAATAAAAAAAAAACAGTTTTGCTTTTTTCCTTTCAATCTGAATGGCATTAAGGATATCTTTTGCAAGTCTATAATAAAAAGGCAAACAACCCACTTAAAAAAAAAGAGCAAACTATTTGAGCAGACACTTCACTCGTTATATGGATCGCAAAGAACTACATACAGAATGTTCAATATTATTAATCACTAGATATTCACAAATTAAAACCAAAGACACAAAACATTACCCACCCTCAAGAATAATTAAAATTAGGGGCACCTGGGTGGCTCAATCAGTTAAGTGTGCAACTCTTGATTTCTGCTCAGGTCATGATCTCATGGTTAGTGAGATCAAGCCCCACATCAGGCTCTGCACTGACAGTGTGGAGCCTGCTTGGGATTCTCTCTCTCCCTCTCTCTCTGCACCTCCCCTGTGTGCTCATTCTCTCTCTCTCTCTCTCTCTCTCTCTCTCTCTCTCTCTCTCTCAGAATAAATGAATAAACTTAAAAATATTTTAAAAAAGAAAAAAGAAAAATTAAAATGAATAAAACTGATACAAAGTATTGGCAAATATGTGGAGCAATCAAAACTCATATACATTGCTTCTGGAATTTTAAAATGGTACAATCATTCATTTTTTTAGTTTCTTATGTATTTAAACATACACTCACAATACAGCACATGAATTTACACAAAAACTCACATGTGAGTATTCATACAGGCTTTGTTCATCATAATCTCGAATTGGAAACAACCCAAATATCTATTAACTGATGAGTGGATAAACAAATTTGTTATATGCTTACATTACTACTCAGTTATAAAAAGGTATAAACAATGGATACCTGCAATAAAGTGAGTGAATATCAAAACCATTATGCTAAATGAAAAAAGTCAGATGTAAAGTTCTTGCATGATTCCATTTATAATGAAATTCTGGAAGAGACAAATGACAAAATAAGAGTGTTAGAAAATAAATCACTTGTTTATTTTTTTTTTATTTTGTTGGTTGTGCTATTTGTTATAATCATGAAATGTTTGCGAACACCAGGGTCATGAAGGTTTTCCACCATGTGTTCTTCTAGGAGTTTTACAGTTTCACATCTTATGTTTCAATCTTTAATCTATTTTGAGTTGATTTTTGTTTATGGTTGTTAAAAGAAAATTCCAATTTAATTATTTTGCACGTGGATATCCAGTTTTCCCAGCAACACTTGTTGAATGATATTCTTTCCCCATTGTATATTCTTGGCATTGTTGTCTAAGATCAGTTGACTATGTATGCATGGACTTATTTCTGTGCTCTCTATTGTACTGTATTGGTCTATATGTATGTCTTTATGCCAGTACCATAATGGTTAGATTACTGTAGCTTTGTAATATGTTTTGAAGTCAGGAAATATGAGGCCTTCAGCTTTGTTCTTCTCAAGATGATTTTCACTATTCAGAATCCTTTGTGATTCCATAATTTTAGGATTTTTTTTTTTATCCCTGTACAAAATACAACTGAGGTTTTGATAGAGATTCCAATGAATCTTTAGATAGCTTTGGGTACTGTGGACATTTCAGCAATATTAAGTATATTTATTAAGTCTTCTAATCCATGAGCATAACATGTCCTTCCATTTGTTTGTGTCGTCTATAATTTCTTTCATTAATATTTTGTAGTATTCAATGTATAATACTTTCACTTTTTTAATTAAGTTTATTTCTAAGTATTTTATTCTTTTTATGCCGTTGTTAATATGATTGTTTTCCTAATTGCCTTTTCTGGTAGTTGTTGTTAGAGTATGAAACACAAATGGTTTCTGTATGCTGATTTTATATCCTGCAGCTTTACTGAATTCATTTACCATTTATTGACAGGTGTGTGTGTGTGTGTGTGTGTGTGTGTGTGTGTGTGTGTAGTTCTTTGGGTATTCTATATATAAAAATATGTCACTTGTAAACGAGAGCAATTTCATTTATTCCTTTCTGATTTGGATGCCTTTTATTTCTTTCTCTTGCCTAATGCTGTAGCTAGGGCATCCAATATTATGTTGAATAGAGGTGGCATCAGTGGGCATCCTTGCATTATTCCTGATCTTAGAGGAAAAGCTTTAAGTTTTTCACCACTGAGTATGATAGTAGCTGTAGGCTTTTCACATATGTCCGTTATTATATTGAAGTAATTTCTATTCATAGTTTGTTGACAGTTTTTTTATTATAAAAGGACATTCAATCTTATCAAATGCTTTTTTTGCATCTATTGAGATGATCATGTGATTTTTTTTGTTCTCTATTTCATTTATTTCTACTGTTTTTTATATTCTGTTGTCTTCTCCATAAACTCCATTTCTGTGTATTTATCCAGAAGAATGGAAATCAGGATGACAGAGAGATGTTACCAAGCCCATGTTCATTGCAGTACTGCTCACTATAGCAAAGATATGGAAACAATCTAAATACTCATCAAGAGATGAATGGATAATGAAAATGTGGTACACACATACAACAGTATTATTTGCCTTGTAAAAGAAGGGAATCCAGAAATATGTGACAGCATGGGTGAACCTTGAAGACATTATGCTAAGTGAAATATGGAAGCAGAGAATTCAATAGTCATTGGCAGTGGGTAGGGGAAAGGGCAATCAGGAGCCGCTAATCAATAGGTACAAAGTTTCAGATATTCATGGATATATGATATGCAAAGATAAGAGATCTGCAGTACAACATCGTGCTTATAGTTTACCATACTGTATTGTACACTGAAAAATCTGTGAGAAGGATCTGTCCCACGTTAAGCATTCTTGTCAAATTAAAATTAAAGTAAAGAAAAGAAAAATAACCTGTTGCTGCCAAAAACCGTCAGTAGAGGAGAAGGCTGATTACAAAAGAAGAAAGAGGAAATTTTCTGCAGGTGATAGAAATGTTCTATATCGTGACGGTAGCAGCACCTGCAGGCCTTAACACACTTATCAAAACTCATAACATGATGCACTTAAAAGTAGTGACTTTTATTGTACAAAATCATATCTCAATAAAATTGAAACACACATACCCAAATGAGGGAGGAAACTGCAAAAGCATTATTTTATTCAATAAACTATACTCACCATGTGATTATTTAATTCTTCTTTTTTCTAGTAATCGAAAATATGTTAAGAGCTTAGGATTCTAATCAGCATGAAACAATTGAATTATTAAGATGTTTTGCTCCTAGTTCTGTCAAAACCATAGAAATGCAATCTTTTACTTAATTGATGTGGTCTTATCAATGTATACATTTATTGTTTTATTTTGTTCTTTGAAAATTTGACAATAAGCCATAGACTCCTTCTTATTCTCAATTCCCTTGCTTCGTTTCCCAGCAGCAACTGTTTTGAATATAGATAATAGGAGCCTTCCAAACAACTAACAAAGCTCTTTGCATATACAGCTTTTTTTTTATTCATACAGGGTCTCTGGGAAATGAGTCATGAAAATATAAATTGTTCCATGTTCTACTGGTGAAAATATCATTAGCAGCTGGATTTCCCGAGGTGAAATTTTGGCAGCTGATGTGGAATTAAAATTTTGAATTGGCTTCTCTCGAAAAAGTTGAGCTTGGAGCCCTGTGACAGAAAGGAATCTAAATGGGGCTGGAGGAGATCTGTGTTCTTCTTTTGCTTTTTACCTTTGACTAGTCACGTGATCTTTGTTAGGTCATAAATCCATGGGGTTGTCAAAATCAAGTGCAGCAATAACAGGCCACCACTACTTTTCCTTTGTTTTTCCAGGACAGCCACTAGCTCAAGCCCACAAGGTTCCGTTGGGTCCCACCTATCTGTAGCCTTGTCATGGATTTGTGTCTGGGTGCAAATTTCTTCAGCCACTCCTTTCAGCACTTCCCATTCTCACTCTCCAAAGTCGAGGTGTATCTTGGCGATGGGCAATGCCTTGGTGTCAAACCCAAGGTCCCAGAGAAATCTCAGTTACTCCCCATTCTCTTAGATCTCCCCTACATCACAAGGGTACTCAGGCGTTCTGCCCTTCCAGCAGTATGTCATATTTTTCTGAAAATATTCCTGTTTTTTCATATGCCTGGAGGAAAAGGCTGCTTCACCTTTCAGCCATGGAAAAATCCCTAAAGCAATACATTGTACACTCTTGCTACCTGCTAGAATTCAAAGACAAGAGAAAAAAAAAAAACAAAGAAGCACAGACAAGTTAATAAGTCAGTAATTTTCCCACCATGCGAGTTTAGGATAAAGTGCTTTTTAAATCTGTAGAACCCTAACCTAACATTAAGAGACTTTTGAATAACTTGGGTATTACCTGTTCCAGGGCTGGGCAGAGGTGATGCAAAGGTGAATTGCTGTAGGATCTATTAATAGGTTTGAGCATCTAGAGCACTCCAGAACTGAGAGTCGCTTCTCGAATACTTTTTCCAAATATTCTTGGCCTGTTTCGCCAGCTGTGCAATTGTAACTAGGTAGCCTGTCCCCAACAAAGGCTAATGTGCAGTTCTTTCCCTGACTTCCATGGCCCAAGCTGCTGGGGCCTCCGTGTTCATTCTCACTTAGGAGCAGAAGTTTTCCCTGTGTGTCACTAGCACGTTCACCAGAAATCACAACTGCAGTGTGGTGTCAGTGTCAGCGTGCTTTGGGGCCCTCCTGTGTTGTGCAACGCTACTTCATGGTCTCTATCAGTAAGGTTAACTTATTTTTGCTCTACTGGCCTCTTTCTGTGTGAATCTCCAAATATTTTTCTATACCCAGGCGGATTTTCTTACCCTGACATCGATACAGAAGTTGCAGGCAAGCTCTCTCCCTTAAAAGTCAAAGATGTTGATTCATCGGAGCGCTCATGAACCACAAAAATTCCATCTCTAATAATCAAGTCTTTTAAGCCCTTTCAGTGAACATCCTGATGTTATAATATGGCAAATGTGGCTGAGGTTATTAAGGTTTTTCTCCCCAGGGGTATCTTTATACATCAGAGAGCACTTACAGGACTATAAGAAACAAAAACAAAAACAAAAACAAAACCCATATCCTTCCTGGAAGAGATTGTAATGCTGAAGGTGATCTGGATTAATGGAAACTGGCAGGGTTTGTTCAGTTCATCTTTCTAAAATGTAATGCTGAAAAAAATAATTTTTACTTACATCTCCGTATCAGTTCCTAGAGTAGATTTCATAACTGAAAAGAGATGTACAGAAAGAGAAGATGGAGAAAAAGATAGCCCCAGTTGCAGGAGCTACTGTGTCCTTGGTTGCTTTCAGGCATGAATTTGTGGCACAACCAAAATTATCATGTCTCTCAGATTCCATTACACCAGAAGTCATTTTTTGCCGAAAACTATGGCCAAGAGGCAAAGTTAAATCTCCAGCCTCCTTTTCTCCTTGATTTTTTAAACTTTATTCATCTATTTATTTTGAGAGAGAGTGCATGAGCAGGGGAGGGGCAGAGGGAGAGGGAGAAAGAGAAACCCAAGCAGGCTCTGCGCTGTTAGCACGGAGCCTGGTGTAGAGCTTGATCTCATGACTGTGAGGTCATAACCTGAGCCAAAATCAAGAGTCAGATGCTTAACCAGTGAGCCACCCAGGTGCCCCTCGCCTTTGTTTTTAATCAGCTGGGTTGTATAACAGACAGCAAATTTGCAGTACAGATATGCAACCTGTAATCTGGCATTTTCAATGAACTGGACCAAAAAGTAAATGACTAATGAGAGTTCCAACATTTTAACTCTAAGTGAGTCTCTGGAAGAAAAAAGTTGCAAAGTCACACTAAGACCTGTGTGTCAGAGATTAGCAAATTCTGGATCTTTTTGCCGTTGTTGTTTGTCCCTGTTGATGGTTTAGTAGTATATCAACACATATTTTAAAATGTCAGAAGTACAAGAGTACTATAAGTGAAACCAACATCTACAAAACCGATTCAAAAGTCTATCTGGATCTCTTAAATTATCTAAGCGTAGTCACAGTGGAACTATACCCTGATGTTTGTCTGTTTGTGAAGTTGAATAAGTCAGCTCCATAAAATTACAGTAAAATTGATCTTTTTTGCCTTTCAAGCTAAATGAAAATACTAGTTCCCAGTAGAATGTGGACAATTTGATGATAGTGCAATTTTGTTGATTATGACAAGTTCCTCAGAGGCCTAAATATTTCAGATATTAAAAATCTTTCACTGGGATAAAAATCTTTTTAAGTTTATTCTTGAGAGAGAGAGAGAGAGAGAGAGAAAGCATGAGTGGTAGGGGGAGGGGGAGGGCACAGAGAGAGAGGGGAGAGAGAAAATCCCAACCAGGCTCCACACTGTCAGGGCAGGGCCCAGTGCAGGGCTTGATCCCATGAACCATGAGAACATGACCTGAGCTGAAGTTGGATGCTTAACCAACTGAGCCACCCAGGTGCCCCTCACTGGGGTAAATTTTTAAAATGACGTCCTGGCACTGAGTTTGGACTGAATGTTTACCATGCAAAAGTTAACACCTCAACTTTGTGTATCATTTTTAAAAGGGTTTCCTGTTTGATTTTTCAAGTAGGCTTTATTACCTCCCACTTGACATGGGAAAACTGAGCATCAGACGACTTCAACATATAGGTTGTCAGTGATAAATGCCAAAAGCACCATCCGTTATGTCCAATCCGCTGATGGGCTGGAATAAAGCAACTGATTCTCTGGTCCCACATCAGGGTGAATTCCCTTTAGCAAGAACAAATTTATGAAACTACTGTTGAGGAGTGAAACACAACTACAACAAAAAATAATAACAAAAGCCCTCTTCTTTAACTGAGTTTCCCCATCTGTGAAACAGGGATAATAATAAATCTTAGCCTGTTTTGTCTACCTCTCATGGTTCTTTTAAGATTAGAATTAGATACCATAGTGAAATTCTATAAGATGTATGTATTTTCAAATCCCCTGGCTCTGGCTTCTTTTCATGCCAAGTATCTCTCTAAATTCCAACGCAATTCCCAGAACGAGGATCTATATATGCTTCTAGTGTAATGCATTACTTTCTATCTTGTATCATCTTTATTTGTGAATGTATCTTATCTCCCTACCGGAGTGCCTTCCTGCATGATTCATGTCTGTTGCAACTTTGTTCCCATAGCAGGAAGCATGATGCTTTGAATGGACTTGATGCTAGCTAGAAAGTTAGAATGAATCTTCCCCCCTGGCCTTGGAGGTGCCAGTCCTCCCATTTCCACCTAGGACTCTTGGAATTATTCCTACCTGTCAAAGTCCATACTGCACAACTCTTTCTGTAAGAATATACCATCTTCTGGGGTTTCTTTCCTTTTCAAAATTGGTAATTCCTTAATTATTCCTGTTTGCTATATCCTGACTTTAATGTATGTCCACTATTTGATAACTTCTTGGTTTTATTCATTTTTGTATTTCCTGAAGTGCCTAGTAGATTGCTTGTATATTTTTAAAGGCACAATACACTTTAGTCGAATTAACAAATTAATGTTTTCAGTTGTTATCACCCTTCAATCAGAGTCTACCTTTCACTTGCCTGGATTACAGAATATGAGAAATATAAGTGACTTTGTATCCCTGGAGCCCACTTTTCTAAAACAGACATCAGGGTTGCATTTTTCCTGGCTGAAACTTAGCCCAAAGGGCCATGATAACTCTTGGGCCACTTATGCCACACTGGTGATCTTTCTGGCTGGCCCATTTTAAGACCCCAGCAAAACTCAAAGTGATAGAAGAATTAATATCACTTCCCTGAGTGTTTCCACCTGGTTCTGAAACCCTCTTCCCCATACCAAAGAGTTTGTTCTGATACTATCTTCTAACTGGTCAGAGCTTCCCCATGCAGGATGGTCCTGTTCGGCTTGTTCTGATCACCCTCTAGCATTTGTCCAGAAAACTACTCTCTAGGATAAACCAGTTTCCAAAAAAAGCCAACCCAGCTTCTACAGAAACTGTTCTTGGAAACTTTTACTCTAAACAATTTCAAATAAGGAGTAAACATTCTTCAGAAAGTATAATGCAGTGCAATTTAAAAGAGAATAGATTTTCAGAAGTGCCCCAACAATGTCTGGCAGAATACTATTCATTTGACCTTAATGGGGGAGACTATAATGTTCTTGTTTTGAATTCTGTCTTTAGAAATGGCCTTATCAAAATAATACTTGTGCAGCAGCTTAACTGCTGTTTGACAGCAGATCAAATGTAGAAATAACCAAAGCTGAAAAGTACTGTATTTCGACGCCATTTTGGCATTCAAGAGGTGATGGATTGACTATGAGGCTGAATTAGCAAGAAAAGACTTTTGTTTCACATTCAAAAGTTTTAAAATTATAAAACAACCCTTTGGGTTTCAATTCATGTTCTTAGGCCAATAAGTGAGCAACCATTCTAAAGATCTAATGACAAAATCAACATAAAGAAGCATCACAGTGAGCATCCACTATGGCTGCAAAGAACCTTCTGGTGAGCCAAGTTGAGCTTTAAGTGATCCTTCATGCTTATCAATGGCTGCCCAGCTTTTCAAAAAAAAGGGGGGGGGATCAAATTCAATTCATAACTGCTGGAAATAATGTGGAGGAAAATCCACATAAGCAATAGAAATCATATCTGACAGGAATCAGATTCCAGGATAAAATTCATTCACCTTCCTACATTACCTTCCTCTCCCAACTCCTTATTCACACATCCATCCAAAATAACAAGTATTCTGAATGATATTCTAACTGGCTAGTCTGTCAGATCCCAGCTGACCTGCACAGGTGAGAAAATATTATATGTTTAATTATTACTTATTTAAAAACCCGTTATCTTTCACTTTTTCCTAAAAGATAAAGCAATGCTAAAATGGTAAATAGTTTGAAGGTGAACAAAAAATTTAATGTTATAAATGGTAAAAGGTGATGGAATAAAATTGAGGTATTGGAGGATTTCTAGAGGATGCTCAGAAACTAAAAAATTTATGAAAGCAAAGAATGCATATGCATTTATGAAATTAAAAATAGTCTTAACTAAATACATCATAGATGACTTCACCAAAGTCAAAGTCATCATTAAAAAGTCAAAAGACAAAAAATAGAAAAAGCGTGTATAATTTGAAAGAAAAATAGTTAATATCCTAAGTATTCAAAAGAAGTCCTAAAAATGACCAAAAAAACAGGGATATGCCCAATGATATAAACAGGCTCATCACAGAAAAGAAAATATTTTCAACCTCATCAGTGGTTCAGATAGTACAAATTGCAATGGTGATCTATTATTATGCTCATAAAATCAGCAAAATTTAATAATATCTGTCCCTACACTGCTAGATGAGAAGATAAATTGATGTACCAGTTTGACTTTTTTTTTGATAAAATATGCTTTGACTTAATAATGTCAAATTGCAGATATGATCTTAGGAGAAATCAAAGCAGGTAAGCATACAATTACACATAAGTGAATGTTCATGACAACACTATTTGTAATAGCAAAATTCTGAAAATAATCTGGATGTCCAAGAGTACAGGCATAGTTGGATAATCTGCATCATGTCTTGGGATTACTATGTAGCTATTAGAAAAAGTGAATTAGTTCTTATCACTGATCTGTAGGGATGCTCATGATACATAGTTTAGTGAAAAATGTAAGCTTCAGAGTAGTGTGAATCGTTGGTGTCATTTTTGCTCTTGAAGGTCCTTGCCTCCTTCCCTTTGGCTTGCATTCTTTCTCTTACTTGCACCATTCATCTTGATTCCTTTTTACATACTTTTTTTTTTCATTTTTACGTATTCTTAAACGTCTCATTCTTCCATATCTCTAAATGCAGCAAGGGCCTCAGCTTATCAGGAAAGCTAAATTGGCCAACCTAGGTGGGATATGTCTTCATTACATGTGTTGCCAAATTATCCTGACCTCAGTTATGGCCATTTGTTCAACTCTTGGTTTCCTGTAGACCACAAACTCTTTGAAGTCAGGGACTATATATATCTCAGCATCCCCAGCATGGTATTTAGATATTCTACCTGACCTGCGGGATGATTTATCAAGCTGCAGTGAGTGGAAGAGAAAGTGATGGTTCTGCCACATTCAAAAAGTTAACAAATAAGTAGTGACAGAATCTTAGAACTAAATGGAATATCACCAAACGCTGAAGAGTGTCATCTGCTAGGTGCTTTCATGTGGAAGCAGTGGTAACCAGCTTAAGGGTTATCAAATCCTGGATACATTTGTCTGCCAACATTGGATAAAGACAAAACTTCTCTGAAAAGTTCTCAAAGTTGCTCAGAAGGTAGAGAACTTTTAGGAATATATATATATATATATTTATATATTTATATATTTATATATATATAAATTCTTAGGCCTGCTAAATCTTGAGCACTACTAGGTTATACAAAAGGAGGAAATGAAATGTCTACATAGGGATGTGTGGACCAGAAACCGCTCTGCCTTTTACCTAGTGGTCAGATTCCTTACTCTGCCCTCTGAGTGGTGGGAAAGTGAATATGATCCCACTTGCCCACAGCTTTTCTGTTTTAATTTCAGATCTTTGAAGTCTTAATTTGTTTTAACTTGTTTGTTTTTGCGAGGGTTCATTGAACAGTACCTTGCCCCATGTCTGTGACCAATTTGCGGGAAAAGCCATATGGATTAGTGATTAAGAGTTCAAGTTTTGGAGTTAGACCAAGGATAGAACTTAGCTTTGCATTTACTAGCTACGTGACCTTGAACAGGTGGCTTAATCTCTTTAGATTCAGTTGCCTTGTTCATATAATAGGAATTACAATAATAGAACGTCCTTTGTAGAGTGTAATGAGAATTGATGAAAAATATGAAAAATGCTTAGCATGTTCCCATGCTTATTGCTTAGTCCATGCTATTTTCATTATTACTAGTCAATTCCATTACCTCTAAAAAGCATGTTTTCTCATAATTTATCTTTGAAAGCAGAAAGGATGCATCTTAGCAATTAGTGGCAGCTTATAATTATAGTTATATGTACTTTAGTTAGTATATACTTATTTACATTCTATAAAAATATAAGAATATAAAAATTATATAATATATAATAATTTATATAGTATGTAAATAAGGATGCAACTTAAAGTAGATAGCATCTTAGATTTGAAGAAACAAGTTACTGCTAAGGCCTTTCTGGGTGGAGTTGACTTAAGCAGTAAGCATTAAGACCCTGTAGTAGATAGGGTCAGGTTACCATCCTGCAGCAGTATCATAACCCGGCTAAGTCTCTCCTTCCTGCCACTTTATTGCCACTCAGAGCCCCAGTTGTTTCCTAGCGACATTTGAAAATGTTCCTTGCAGGAGGTGCCTGGGTGGCTCAGTCGGTTAAGCATCTGACTGTTGATTTCAGCACAGGTCATGATCTCATGGTCCTGAGATTGAGCCTGGTATTGGGCTCTGTGCTGGGCGTGGACCCTGCTTAAGATTCTCTCCCCCCTTCTCCCTCTTCCCCTCTCCCCCACTTGCATTCTCTCTCTCTCTCTCTCTCTCTCTCTCTCTCTCTCTCTCAAAAAAGAAAAAAAGGAAAAGGGAAGGAAATGTGTCTTGCAGATTGTAAAGATGTTGTTCTAGACAAAGAAGGTCTTAAATCTGAACTAAAAACACTCTAACATGGGAGTCTGGCCACTTTATTGTGGACTTGTTGACTTATGCCTAAGTTCCGTATGACAACTTCTGGGAGCTCTTCCTGCTCCACAGTTCTGTGACCATGACCAAAGCATTCTCACACTTTTGTCTCTACAATCTATACCACCATGCATGGCGTCCTTTCTCCTAAATCCTCCAAGTGCCTGTCCTGAGCCTGTCCCTGACATATTTGAGAATCTCCCTACCATTTTCATCTTTTGCACTGTGTTCATCCTCTGCACTGTCTCCACAGTGCGGTCTCCTTGGATTTTCCATTTTATCAAAATGGCAAGAGCCAACACAAACCCATTTCATAATAACACTAGTCTTATAAATTGTGTTCATTTGTGTTATTCTGAAATCTCTTCATTAAGCATTGTAACTGTATTTTTAAGGTTTTTTCTCTTAATATACAGTTATGAAAATCCAAATGCTTCTAAATAAAAGGGATAATTTGGCTTCATAGATTCAACAAGTCCTGAGACAAATGTGCTATGGTAGGTTGTTTGTTGTCCATAAATTCTCTATTGAATCTAGGCTAGAATTCTGACTTGCTTTGAACAATACAATGTGGAGAAAATGATGCCGTGCAAATTCTGGGTCCTGGGCTTCAAGAGGTTTTTCAGCTTTAACCTATGCTCATTTAGAATACTTCCCTCAGCCCACATACTATGAAGAGGGCTGGGATGTGGAGAGAGAAGCCTACCTATGCCAGCTGTCCCAGATAAGTCCAGAACCCTATCTACGTATCAGCTAAACACAATTACATGAATAAGCCCAGGCAAGACCAGAACTCCATAGCCAAGCCACCATATTGCTAGACATAAAAAATTATTGTGGTTTGGAGACATTAGATTTGGAGTGTGTATTTCACACCAATAGGTAACTGAAAGAAGCCAAACATAGGCTGTCAATAGCCAGAAGGTGTTTCTCTGCATTAGAGGCTGAAAGAAAGACTGTAGGAAGATATCTGAAAACAAACCTTAAAAAATAGTTTCACTTAACTGTTTTTATTAACTTTTGGTTCTGTCGTTCCAATGTTTGTGACATGTGAAAGGCTCTATACTTTATGGGACTATAAAGATAGACATTTTTTACAAGTCTTTCATGAAACCATCACAAATTGCTCTTCTAACAAGTTTCATGTCCTTACATAATGATTTCTCATTCTGCAACATGATTAGCTCACGGAATGGGGAGAAGAAGCCTGGAATAAGCTGGATGATACTTCCTGGTTTTCCCCTTTGTAAGAAATCGAAGATGGAGTGGTTCTAGAGTAAGGAGGTCCACCACTTCTCGCCCAGAAGCCAAATCTGCCACCACGTTTTCATATGCCTGTGGGCTAAGAATGCTTTTTTACATTTCTTAAGTAGTTGAGAGAGAAAAATCAACGGAATTCTAATATTTCAGGATATATGAAAATTATATGCAATTCAAATATCAGCATCCATAAATAAAGTTTTATGGGAACACAGAAATGCCCCTTCATTTACATATTTTCATTTACATTGTAGTCCATGGTTACATTTTCACTTCAATGGCAGAGTTGAATGGTTGTGACAGAGGCTGCGCACAATATCTAAAAGGTTGACCACCTGGGTCTTTGTAGTAAAAGCTTGTCAACTCATGGTCTAGAATACAGATTTGAGCATTTTCTTTCTAGACTGCTATCATATGTTCTATCCCGTGGCGATGTTTGTCAACCCATAAATAAGCACGTCCAACTGACTTCCTCCAGCTCCATTCACAGTCGTCACAGTTCAATGGAGATGTGTAAAAGTGCGTAAGTCCTAGATCTGGCTCAGGGAAGAATGAGGGGAGGAGAGAAAGCGAGAGAGTAGTAGCTCATGGATTAAGCATTGGATGATAACAACTGACAACATGACTCTAAAAACTCCATATTCATGTTTCTCCTTTGGTACTTACTTGCAATAACTTGTTTTATTTAGAGATCAAAGCTGTTTTTGAGGAGCTGGAATAGCAAGTGACTAATAGCATTCGTCCTAAAAGATCATGTTTTTCCTTTCTATGTGCTTCCATCATTGGCACATTTCTCCAAAAGGTCTTATTTTGACCGTGTTGTTGAGAATAGATAAATAAATATATAAGTAAGAAGGCTAGGTGCATTTTTCCTTACCTGCCTGACCTTTGCAGGCTCCCAGGATCCATAGACTTGACTCCCTTGCCACCCTCCCTCAAAAAGGTGTTCCTAAAGTACCCTATAAATTTCTTTCCTAAGTCATATTCAGAATCCATTAATATACCTTGCTTCTACAGCTGTTGTAGGATTATGTAATAAAATATCAGGAAACCAAATTTAAGGAGGCATTTGGTTAGAGAAACAATAATTGTTAGGTCTAGAAGAATTTTCTTATATTTTCTGGAAATGACACATCATTACTTACAAATGGAAGAAAGGAAAAACAAGTCTTCTTTCCTGTAACAATATAGTTTCAAGTATAATTTCTGCTTTACCAAGCAAGAACCTTTCCAAATAACATATAAAACCTTTCTTGCTATAGACTGCATGACTATTTCCCCATGTTTTTTAGCTTTTCCTATTAGACCATATGCTAATATTTAGTACTTTTACCTTTTGCCTTAGTGAACTTATGTATTTGGTGTAGGTATTTTTAAAAATAATCTGACTTTGATTCAACCTCCAAATCACTTCATGTTTACCACATTTCTGGGAGGGCTAAGAGTAGTTCGGCAGGAAACATTATCCAGCTGGAGAATTTTGGAGGCAACATATGCTATTTTAACAACTTTCTAGAGGGAAAGCCTATTCTAAGCAAATTTTACAATGGAAGGATCATAAGCCATTTGCTATATAGTCTCACAGAATCTATTTAGTACTAAGAACTACATCTTTTTTTGCTTCTTTATCCCACACCTAAAAAAAATGCAAACTATAATTATCTTCACTACTTTTTATCTTTCCTTCTTAGCTATTGAGCATCTCTTGTTTTCTGGTTAATTCTCACATACGTTACTACCTTTATTAAATTTGAATTTAAATAATAATTATAGGTAATAAGTGTTCATATAAGACCAGTGAACAGGCAGAGCCATTTGCTAGGATATGTGCAAGTACCAGAAAGTATAATTCAAAGTTGTCTTTTGAAAAATGGGACTTTTAATTACCTTGCTTGCAAGGTACTTACTTGCAATAACTCCTAAAATGTCATAGGATGGCAACAGTTGCATTCTTTCTTATTCACACTGGATAGAAGAAAGAGAACTTTCGTCAACCCTCTTCCAGATAAGCAAAAAATAACTTTTTCAGCAGTCCTCAATAAGTGAGTCCTTTGTGTCTCATCTGTCAAATTGTGGCATATGTTCATTCCAGAGTCAATCCTTTGTAAAGAGGGTAGAGCCCAAGATGAGAAGGTGGCGTCAGCTGTGAGTTTCATGGGCTGTGTGGCCATTTGAACACAACTAGCATAGTTCAGCAAAGAAAAAAAAAATGGCTGTCTAGTAACCAAACATCAATATCTACTTCAGGCACTGATACGTGTATGAAATGCAATGGAACTTTAATGTTATAAAGCAACCTATACCCCTTGCCTTTATTGTCTTTTTCAAATAATTTGTTGTTATGACTATCAAAAATCACAAATACATAAAAGATTTTCTTTAATTTATTTATTTATGTTGAGAGACAGAGAGAGAGAGAGACAGAGAGAGAGAGAGAGACAGAGAGAGAGAGAAGAGCCAATGGGGAAGGGTAGTGAGAGAGTAAGCAAGAAGCGGGGGTGGGGAGAGAGAGAGAGAATCCCAAGCAGACTCCATACTATCAGTGCGGAACCCAATGTGGGGCTTCAACTCACGCACCATGAGATCATAACCTGAGCTGAAACCAAGAGTCAACTGACTGAGCCAGCCAGGTGCCCCCATACATAAAAGATTTTGTATGTCTTTCATTATCACCACAAAAGTAAATCTAAAGTGACTTGCTCATATTTTCAATTGAAGAACTCCTTTAAAATAACTTTATCTTTTATGTAATTTATTAAATGACTATTGGCTAGCATATTCAAAAACATTCCTTGGCTTGTAGCCACATCCCTGTCTGCTCAGCCTTCACATCGTCTTCTCCACTATGTGTAGTGTTGAACCTCCCCCCCGCCCCCACCGCTTCTCTATTATAAGGATAGATGGGATTGTTATATAGCCCACCTGGATAATACAAGATAAACTCCTCCTCTCAAGACCCTTAATTTAGTCACATCTTTTGTCACATAACATAATAATCACAGGTTCCAAAGACTAAGATATGGACATATCACTGGGGTCACCTTTTATCCCACTAAACATACCAGGCTAAAAATCTGATTAAAAGAAAAATCACTGATAAGTGAATTCCTGTTTATCCTGATCTCTGCTATGTTCCTGGTAACCAACACAACCCAAAGTCTGGTATAGTATGTACCCAATAAACATTTATTGAATGGACGAGTTAGGATATGAGGGTAGAAAGTGTCCTGGTTCTGATAGAGTGTGTCTTACCACTGAAAAGAGGCTGGGGGTGAAGAGCATAGCTGAGGAAGTGAGATTGGTTTCATATAAAATATTCAGATTCCTCATGAGAAAGTTTTTGACCACAGGGACGCCCTTAAGTGAAGTCAGTAACATAACTGAATATCTTTTGCATTAATCTTTTCCCTGTTGTGGGTGGGAAACAGAGGATACAAAAGGGAGCAAAAGAACTCATAGAATCAGATCATCTCCAGGTTGGGAAGGACCTGAAATGTTATCTAGCCCAATTCCACACCAGTTGGCAAATAATCACACCTGTAAAACACTGACAGTTTCCATTCAAATGCCCCAATGCTAGGCGTTACACCACCTGACTGTTCGGCCCATTTTATCACTGGGTGTATCCACAAGGGTGAAGATGAATAAACAAAGCTTCAAAAGTATGTGACCCATTACACGGAATGTTGTCTGGGGCAGCTATAATTTCTAAGTTTTGGGAGAGTCTCTTAGCAAAGGGAGAGCACCTTCCCGTATTGTAAATTTCTCAGCTCATGAGAGGTCACTGGCTTTTGCAAACATTCTATGAAATGTGAGGTTATTTCTCCTCAGAGGTAGGGACTGAGCACCAGTGGTTTTCAAATTATTTCTTGAAAGCACTGTTTATTATTTATCATAAAGCCCTGACAGAATGTGAATGAGTCTAACATACAAAATGCTAAAATGCAGACAACATTATAGAGAGGAGTTGATTTGCTGTAAGATTTGTTACATTAAAGAAAATGCTGCAATTATTTTTCATGTGTATATTGGGCCAGTTTTAAATGAATGCAAATGTGAAGAAAAAGAATCAAATAAGATGTGATTTATTAACATATTCAATATTATAAAATTTAATCAAAAGAAAAAATTAAATACACGGGCTTGAAAGAGAAGAAAAGACAAACAAGCAAAAGATAAATTATTTAACAACACTGTCTAGAAAACCGATTGGGTTGATTTTCAATGTTTTTATAACTAAATCTGGAAAAATGATATCCATGCTAGTTAAAGGGAGAGTTCACGTTAATGTCAAAATGTTTATATTTTAAAAGCACATTTCCAACCCTGTTTCCCACAAGATGTTCAAGTATGAACATGTGCATGTAAGCTTCCTTTAGTATTTTTAAACTGTAGGTTATTTTGGTATGAGTGCAGGGTTATGCAATATTAAATATATCACTAAGATAACATAGTTGAAATTGTATGTGTTGAAACCCACCATAAAAATCCAGAATTGATCAGATTCTGTTTCAGTTCCTTGTTGGAACCGTGGCCTGGGAAGCAGTTCTGTGCAAGTTTGCATTACAAAGAGGGGAAAGGGGTGCACCTCTCCAATGGTTAGAAGGTAGTGGGGCTTCCGACTGCTTTTGTTCCTGAAGGTTGTGTTCGTGGGTACAATGGAGTTGATTTGAACCAGAGTGAAGCTCAGTAAATATTTATTGAACAAATGAGTAGCGAATTGGAATAGGTGACCTCTGAACTGAGCACAGAAAGGTCTGGGTTTAAATTCAAATACTACTACTAGCTTGGAACAGCACTGAAGTTTTCTTATTCCTAGTCCAGGGCTCATTCATCAAGAGCAGTTTGCCAGTGAATTGATTATAAAAGGGCTGAAGGAATGTAGAAATAAAATTAAATACATAAAAGTTCTGAGTGCCAGCTATGTCTGCCCCACGACTTTGCAAATACACTCTTTATCCTAGCATTCTGTGAGGTAGGTATGATTCTGTTCCTCCCCACCACAAGTGAGTTAAATTTTTAAGGAAATTATAGAACATAAGAGAAAGGGCATTCCAGGTAGCAAAGGAGAAGAAATTTTTAAGCAAAATGTTTTTACACAGTTATTGAATTGTGCTTTTAAAAGCAACCCCGGGTGTTGATTTGTTTTGAAAAGAAATGTCAAGAAAACATTTCCTTTCGTGCTTAGATTCCATCTCCAGTCTCACTATGGTATATAAATTCTGAAGTCCTGGAATCTGACATGTTTAGTTTTATAAAACTTTACTCTTGAAACCAAAATACTCGTTTTTTAACAGAATATTATATGTCAGTTTTTAAAGCCAATTTATGACACGACATCCGCCAAATGCACTCTGATGATAAATTAGATCAGTAACATGAATATTTTCCTCCAAATAATCCCAGGATTTCTGTATATCCCAAGGCAATGACAAATATGGGCCTGCTGATGTTGTTTTCTTTCCAAGAAGACAAGGTTTCTTTGTACACTGCAAGCAAAATTTCCAGACACAAATATTTGCTAAGGAAAAGAAATCGCAAACATAAAACACCTACTTAAAATTTGACGGGCACATCCCGCAAGTCTGCTAATAAAGACATTGTGAGCAAGATGCTGGCCAGAGTTCACCTCATCCTAGACAGACAGGGCAGAGAAATGAAGAAGGAAAGCAAACAAACACTGAGTAAGAATGGCTAAGCAAATATAGTTTGGGCTACAGAGTTGAATTGACATCAATCAGCCATCAGTACAGATTATATGTAGAGGCATTGTATCCAAGAGGGTATCAGCTAAGGTTATTGCTAGTAGTTTTATACAAAAGAACTTAGAGCCTAGGATACCCAAGAAACGGTGACAGCTGCATCAACACTGTTAACATAACAGATCAATCCGATCAATTCAGCCAAACAGCTGATCAACTCAGTTAATCACGTATCAGTTCGATCAACTGCTGGACACAATGAACTAGAAAACAATCCCCAAACACTCATGCCTGTTATGTATGTGTGGAGGAGACACTGTCAGTTTGGTGGATATAAAGATTGCATTTTTGCTAGAGTAAACAGGTTTAAATGCAAACATTTTTGGAGCTCTTCTACATATATTCTAAAATATATTCCAATAACTTCCTAGCATCTCACCCACGGAAACTCTAATCCAAAGCACCGTTGCAACCTACTGGGCTATTGCAACCTCTCCTCCCAACCCGTCCCACTGCCACCAGCTTGACCCTCTATGGTCCACATTTTTAAGCAACAAAGTTATCTCCTCAAAAGATAAACCACGTCATGCCTTCTCTTTGATTAAAACTCTCCTTTGTTTTGCCTTCTATTTTGAATGAAATTCAAGCTTTTTCCTACAACCTACAGAGACCAACTTGGTCAAGGCACAGCCTTCCTCTCTGACTGAGTGTCCTGCCATTGTCCTTCTAAGCCACTACAATCGCCTTTTTCTGGCCCTAATGCCTTAGATTGTGACTAATGCTGGGTCTCTGCACTTGGTGTTCCTTCCACCTAGAAAGTTCTTTCCTTCTCTCATCACTTAGATCTGAAGCTTCATACCTCAGAGGCTTGTTGTTCATTTAATTTTTTTTATCATACAGATTCACTCCTGAAATAGCACATTTTGTTGATTTGGATACATATTTGTTGTCTTTCCTCTAGAAGATAAACTTCATAAGAGGAGATACCTGGTATGGAATAACATCCAACCCACACAGATGTCAACATCCTAATCCTCAGAAACTGTAAATATGTTTCCTTACATGGCAAGGGGGCTTTAACCATGTGATTAAATTAAGGATCTTGAGATGGAAGGTTTTTCCAGATTATCCAAGCGGATTCAGTGTAATCACAAGGGCCTTTTTAAGAGGGAGGTAAGAAGGTCGAAGTCAGTAAGAGGAGATGTAAGGAGAGAACCGAAGGTTGGAATGATGTGCTTTGAAGATGGAGGAAAGGGCAATGAAGTAAAGAATGCAGGTGGCCTCTAGATTCTGGAAAAGGCAAGGAAATTATATTCTTCTTGTGTCTGCAAAAAGCACCCACCTTGACAGCACCTTGCATTTAGTCCAGTAAAACTAATTTCAGACTGATGACTTGCATAACTGTAAGATGATAAATTTGTATTGCTGAAAGCCACTAAGTTTGTGGTAATTTATCAGGGCAGCAACAGGATACTGATTCACATGTTGCTTTGTTCCCTACTGAATCCTTCCTGTCCACACCTGCCTGACACGTAGTGAAGAGTCAGTACATCTTTGTAAAACAAACAATGGTAAGCCACATGCCAAAATTGCCTTATGAGAAGACACAAATGAAGTGATTTGGACTATAATTGGCAAGACTATAATTATAAGCCCTATTTGCTGTTAAAAACAATAAAATTTCCCCCCCCCTCTCTCATGCCTATTTCTCTACAACAAAACACAGTCATACATATGTTGATTATATCATTCCGAAGGTGTTTTAATATGACCCTTGCCAACTTGATGGTTTACTGAAAGCTATCCATGAGCACACCTATCAGACTGTCCCCCTTGGAAGTGACCTTTGGAGACAGCATGTGTGGGATGAATATATGTGACAATATGGCCACACACTTTTTCAGCACAGATGAACATTAGCTTAAAGGAATATTTTGTGAGGTAAATATAGCTCTAGTTTTTAGAAATTATAATCAACTCGGGTACACATAGATTCATTTCTTTGTAAAACGCATAGTGTTCATTTATGGTTTATATTTCTGATTAGTTTATCGACATGGTATTTCCATAGGCTCAGTTGTTAGTAAAAGGTAGAAAAGAGAAAAAGGGTAATGAGAAGAAAATGAATAAACTGTTAAGTCCAGTTTGTCTTAATATCCAATACAGCCGACTCATAATGGCATTTATCCAGGTAAATAAGTTGAAGATTAATTGCCTTCAATACGTTGAGCCCTTCACCAATGCTCTTTGAATAGAAAGAGAAACATATGCTACAGATTTCATGTGTTTCTTCCTGCACTATATATTTAACTAATGGAAGGCAAACTTCAAAAGAATCAGAAATTGCATTTGAATGAAGAGCCAAATGTCATGCACATTTCGAAGACTTCTTTTCTGGAGTTGTAGCTCCTGGGAGAATTACTCTTTTTATAATTTGTCATCCTTCACCATTCCAAGAGTACTTGTAATTCTTCAAACTAGAGACACTCCAGTATATTAACATAATAAGGTGGCTGTTGGTATGATTACTGATCTCCTTCCTATATAAAATCTGGATGAAATATAAATTACTTAGTGTGTGAATTTAGTTCAACAAGTGACTTCTATGATCTAGTGTAGCATGCGTCATCTTGAGACACAAGTAAACGTAAACCAGGCTAAGGGGTACTGTTTGCCCACAAGTGGTTGTTAATCTCTTAAAAATATTTGACGTAGTCAGGAGGTCCTTGTAAGTCAGGACTCTGAAACCTACAAAAGGCTTAGAATGATCCGTTTGTACAAGCAGATATGCATATATATATGTGTGCGTGCATGAGTTTACGCATAGTTTGCACAACAGCCGATTTAAAGATCCGGGAATATACAATAAACAATATTCAGGGAGGTTGTGGGCTTGCTTTCAAATCTCTTCCTGTAAGACTATCAATCCCTGAGTCAAGTGTGGCTTAAAAGTACCACTGGTGGTGACAGAACCTAACAAGAATTGAATATTTACAGTGTGTCAGTGTTCAAAGCATGTCACATGTGTTACCTAATTTTGTTATCACAATAACTATATGAGGGGAGTATTATTACAGTCCTCACTTTGAGATGTGGAAACAGAAGCACAGCGAAGTTGAGTTGATACAAGCTGTATAGTTGAGCAGACAGCTGGGCCAAGTTCTGTGCTCAGGCACTTTGACCTTGAAGCCATCACTGTTTCATTCGGGTATGTCCAGGAGTTGACCTCAGCTGAGACCACCTATACCCTTGTCCTGCAGAAGGGCTTTCTGTCAATTTCCTGATTCTTGGTCAATCCTCTCCTTTCTTCTCTGTGTACTAATGGCAGAGAATTCTCTGGCTTTATTCCTGAAGTTGTTTAATCATCAACAGAGTCTTCATTACTGTGTGAATCTGTTTGTAAAATTCTGGAACGTAGGGAGTACATCCCCCACCCCCATTACAGGTCATGTTCTGCCAAGTGGCTGTTGTGTATGACCCCAGCCTTGCTTATTTCTCTGCCGGTCTGAACGGTGACAGCAGTTACCTACATCCCATATACTTTCTGAAGAAAGGGAATATCTTACAAGTGAACCTGCTACCTGAATCTCTCCTTAACCCTCACCTCTGTTTAGACGCCGATAACTCTATGGCTGCCTGTGTGCCCTATTAAATATTTCTTCTGACTAGTGCCATATAGGGGAATTTTAAGGGGAGTGTTGAGCTACCAGCACTAAACAGATTACTTTGCTGAAAACATAAGTTGTATGCTACCAGTCGTACACAAAAGCCAGGTTGGGGAATTGCAGTAGCCACTGTGGTTTCCCACCCACCAGGCATTCTCTTCTCCCATCTTCTTATTGGTAGAATGAGTCTTACACGACAGCGACGACGACGACAAAGGCCAGATATCGATTGCCCCAACTTCATTTGCTTCTCTAAATGATCATGTGACCCACTTCTGATCAAATAAACAAGAGGAAACTCTGCTACAGAGTTTATGGGAAAAATTAACCTGCATGATTTAAGAGAGAGAGAGAGAGGGGGAGAGAGAGAGATGGGCAAGGTTATCTCATTCTACTGTTCCCACTCTCCTTTCCCCTGACTTGTTCTTAAATGTCGCACTGCAAAAACTTGGTGTTTGAATTGCTGCAAAATTGCTGCAGCCATTTTGTGGCCATGAGGCAAGATAATGGTAATGGATTGAGAAATGCAGAGCAAAAATTATAAGCCACTGACACAACCCTGGAACAACCTAACTGTTCACTGTTTGCTATTTGCAAACAATATAAAAGGTTTCACCAGTTTTAGTTTCAAATTTTGTTTCTTGAAATTAAAAGTAATTTGACTCATGTAGAGAGACAAACCACAAACACTGGAAGTAATTTGAGGAGAATACAAAATAGTGTTCATTCAAGTGGTGAAATAATTCTGACAATAAGTGCTGTAGATGAGAAAGGAAATGATACGTGAGTTTGAGGCACACTTCATGGAGCTTGTGGGAGTTTCACGTGGACCCCAGCTTCCTTTTGACATTCCAGTTTGGAGTGCTTGTCATTTTAGAACATTATTTAGGGGGGAAAGTGTCTCATTCTTGTTTGCATTAGTGTGTGCACTTATTAAATACTGACAGGGGAAAAATGTAAATATTAGAAGAAAGTGTTTCTTTATAAATGACCTATGTGAAACTGATGCTTGTGAACCTTGAAGAATCTCAAATAGACAATTGGGTCACTGTTTAAATGATATGGGGGTCTCTATTCTATCTTAAAACCTGGATATATTAATTTCCTAAAAAGGCATTTATAGATAACATTTTAAATGGAAATAATTTTGTTTGAAATGCCACATTATCATAATATGGTTACAATCAACATTATGGTGCAAAGGAGTAAGTCAGCATTTTCTTCACCATTTCCTTATAGTGTAAAAACAACCATTGAGTCTTCTCAGCTGGAAATTTTAGATCAATTTCTGGGTTTTGCCTTAAATTCTCTAAATTATTTATTAAGATACTAAACTTGTCCATTTTTACCCATAGCTAATATTTTCCACATACTGGAACTCTCATGTTGATGACACTACCAAGTGGAATCATTTGTCTCATTTCATTTTCTACTTAGTTTTAACCGCAATCTGTATCAAGTTCTTAAGAGAAAAACTAGGCTATACATATGACTACACAACGATACATATATAGTTATACAGATGCAATAAATAACTATATATTGGGGTGTGTGTGTGTGTGTGTGTGTGTGTGTGTGTGTATGGTGGTCAGGATACATAAGAATATAGGATCTCGAGGGGCACCTGCATGGCTCAGTTGGTTAAGCATCTGACTCTTGATCTCAGCCAAGGTCTTGATCTCAGGGTTGTGAGTTCAAGCCCCGCGCTGGGCCCTGTGCTGGGAGTAGAGCCTACTTAAAAAAAATAAAATAAAATAAAAGAATATAGTATCCAGTGAAGTGTAGATACAAACATACATGCATGTGAAGGTATGTGTACATGTGTATGTACACATACAGGCATGCATGTGTCTTTAGGCTTAAAGAAGAAAATATTGTTATTTATTGATTTTTTATATCAACAACTTTCATAAGTATACATATTATTACATTAATATACTCCTGTATATTGACAAATGTTTTATTTGGGTAAATGGACTTTTTTGCTTGCCCCAGCAGTTGTTTTTATAAAAACACCATTGCTATATAGTTTTCAAATAAAAATTGTCAAAGCCTTGGATATTTTGTCTTGAACATAATGTTAATTTCAACGTGAGGGGCAAGTCTTTGCTGATTTGTTCCGAAGTCTTATGGCCTCTGGTGGCACATTGCACTGCGATATAATGAATTTTGAAAGAAGTCGTGTTTTCATTAGTCACCTTTTGTCATCAACTTTCAGTTTTAGGTTTGCACAGATGGCCATCCTGTGTTCGGGGAACTGACAGAAATGCACTGTTTTGCATTACTACAAAGCACAGTCTGTACCCAAAATGCTTTTCTTCACAATTGCATTTTGCTTTCATGCATCATTAAATAGTGTAATAATTTAATGATTTCTCAATAAAGTGACAACTTCACCCCGGGTTTGATGTACGGCCCTGTGCAATCCATTAACATAAATTGACTTTCAGTAAACTTAAGCAACGGAGACCCTTGGGAGTTACAGAGGCAGCATTTTTTTTTCTCTTGCCACCTTACCTGACAAAGTGGCATAATCAGCTTGGATCATATGTGGGTATTACGTGCTCCATTTGCATTTACTGATGTGTTCTTTGGAAAACATACCCTCTGTGGTTAAGGAGTTTTCTGCTCTGATATTGCTATTGAATTTTATTTCACTGGTTGAGTTTTCTGGCTCACTTCTGGGATATTGCTATTGACTGTGTGCAGAATTATCTCCTTGGGCCAGAAAATTCATCTGAACATAGCAATGCTTGACTTCATCCCCAGAGAGAGCCTGTAATGTCTGATGAAGAGAGAAGTGAATTAAAACAAAATGTGTTTATATACTACATACACATCGTGTGTGTTTGGAGGCATAGAAGAGGGCACATAGGTATGGGACATGTAATGAGTTCAAGTCCAGTAAGCCAACCTTTAGGATACAAATAGGAACTGCCAATATTCAGGAAGTTATTATAATGAAGATTTGGGTACAATGATTCAAACCTTTAAGTTGTCTGAATTGGTATGTTACTAATTTGTATAACAACATATTTGGTCAGAATAAGCAACCATATCAACTATGGTGTTGAAATTCCTACCTACTCTCTATTTATACAGTCTTTGAAGGTTTTTATGCAGCATATCATTTATGCCAAACAAGGTGTATAATGCACATATACAGTATAAATATGACAATAAAGACACCTGTATATCCCCTCTGAGGCTTGAAAAGTAGAAAATTACAATATCTTTGAAGTCTCTTGTGTCACCCTTTTTGATTACAAACGCCTTCTCTTCTTGCTATCTTCCCAGGTAACTACTCTTCTGAATTTTGAGTGATCCATTTCTTTTGTTTACAGCTTTGTAACATACGCACCTATCTCTAGATAATATTTTATGCAGTTTTGGCGGTTTGTTTTTGATCTTTCTGTAAGTGTAAGATTCCACCTGTAGTCTTTTGTCACTTACTTTTTTCACTCAATGCTATATTTTTGAGATTCCTCCATGTTGGTGCATGCCACCTTGGTTCTTTCCCAGTCCTGTTCTTCTCCAATCTGTGGGCACACCACACTTCACTAAGAGACTTTACTGAAGCTTCTTTCCAGAGTTTGCTCTCTTAATAATGCCAGTCAGCTTTCTTGTTCAGGACATCTGTTATACCTTTGCATGAGTTTCTCTAGATTATATACCTAGGAATAGAATCACTGGGTTATACGATTATGCATTTTTTTTAATTTTTTTTAACGTTTATTTATTTTTGGGACAGAGAGAGACAGAGCATGAATGGGGGAGGGTCAGAGAGAAGGAGACACAGAATCTGAAACAGGCTCCAGGCTCTGAGCTGTCAGCACAGAGCCTGACGCGGGGCTCGAACTCACGGACCGCGAGATCATGACCTGAGCCGAAATTGGCCGCTTAACCGACTGAGCCACCCAGGCGCCCCCGATTATGCATTTTTAATTTTTCTCATTAAAATGACAAATTGTTTTTGCAAAACGGCTGTACAAATAAACATGCCTACCGGCAAAGTATGAAGCTCCCTCTTGATTCACCAACACTTAAGTTTAGCTAATGTCTTACTTTTTCACAGCCTGGTGAGTATGCAGTGGCATTGTCTTGTGATTTTAACTTTTCCTGATCACCAACGAAATTGGACATCTTTTCTCAAGCATGGTGATAATTTTTCTCATCTTCCTTGAAGTGCTCTTTCAAATCTTCAGCCAAATTTCCCATTGCATTTTCCTCATTCTTCTGATTAATTTTTCTTTCCTTTTTTTTTTCCCCATTTCCCCACTCACCTCCCCTCTGGCAACCACTCCTCTCTTTTCTGTATTTAAGATCTTATTTCCAATTTTAAAGGGAATGGATTTCACATTTTATTTTTAAATATTATATCGGATGCATACATGATACATATATATTTGTTCATATATATATATATTAAGTGACTTCTATTGGTAAAAATAATGCTCTCAACGTTTAGTAGGTTGGGTGTTATTTTGGTTTGTTTTTGTTTCTATGATCAAATATTTTTAAATTATAAAATGCTTAATACTTTTCCAATATATTATAATCATATTTAATTTTTACTTGAACTAACCTTACATTTTTGGGACAAAATCAACTTGTTTGTAATAGTTTACATATTTTAAAGTACCCTACTGAATTTTCTTGTTCATCCCTTGTTGAAGATTTTTTCCACAAAGCTTATGAATGAAATTGTCATGTCACATAATTGCCTTCTACTATCCTTGTCTCATAAAATCACTTAGGAAGATTTTCCTATTTTATGTAAGAGTAGAATTTATTTAAGATTGGAATTCTCTATTCATTAAAATTTGGTAAAACATATTTAAGAAATCATCCATACCTCTTGAGATATTTTTAAATATTGATTCAATTTACTTGATTATTGTGAGTTTATTGAAGTTTTTAATTTTTTTCCTGAATCATTCCTGATATTTCTCATTTGCACTGTGCTTGAAAAGCATGTAAATTCTACAATTTGGAAGTAAAGTGTTATAGACATATCCATTAGATAAAGCATATTCACTGTGTTATTTATATGTATTTTCCTATTGATTTTTATATGCTTAATCTAATACTACTAAAAGCTACATTTATAAAACAGAGCCAAATATTATAGTAATTTCTCTTGTAGTTGTTTCAGAATTTTCTTCCTAATTTTGAAGTAATGTTATATTATATAGTTTGTTCCTACCTGGGGAATTAGTTCTAGTATCATTATGTAGAACATTTTAATCTATTATTTTTTTTTTCTTATATTAATATGACAGCCCCCAAAATTCCTTTTCAGATGTTTTGTTTTTTATTTATTATTGAAGTATAGTTGATATGCAGTGTTATATTAGTTTTAGGTATACAGCATAGATTTGACAATTTTATACATTGCTCAGTGCTCTACACCATAAGTGTAGTGACTGACATATGCCACTATATGTTATTACAATAATAGTGACTACATTCCCTATGCTGTACCATGACTTATTTACATTACCATTATATTCATATATAACATTGTATGTGCACAGTAGTCTATATTAAGTTGATGGTTGCTCAAGTTTGAACACATTCTAAAAGCACTAAATTTTTACAACCCCCTCCACCTTTTATGTATAGGACATTCTCTTTTACATCTTTTTATTTTGTGTATCTTTTCACTAAGTTTTGTAGGTATAATTGACTTTACTGGTTTTGTGTTTTAACCTCCATGCTGACTTTATAAGTGATTAATCTACTATATGTTTACATTTACCTGTGAATTTTTTTTCCTTTTATAATTTTCTTGCTACCAGTTCTGGCCTTTTCTGTTGACTTAAAGAATCCCTTCTGATGTTTCTTGTTAGGCTGGTGTAGTGGTAAAATCCTTTAACTTTTGTTTGTCTGGGAAACTCATTACCACTCCTTCAATGCTGAATGATTATCTTGCCATGTATATATAGTATTCCTGGTTGTCGGCTTTTTTTTTTTCTTTTAGCACTTTGAATATATCATGTCATGCCACTCCCTTCTGGCCTATAAAGTTTCTGATGAAAAACTAGCCATGTGAGATTCCCTTTTTATATAACTGTTTTCTCTTGTTGTTTTTAAGACTCTTTATCATTAATTTTGTGCCACTTTAATTATTATGTGTCATGATGTGTACCTCTTTGTTTTCATCTTATTTGGGGCTCCCTGTGATTCTTGGTCCTAGATATCTGTTTCCTTTCCCAGATTAGGAAACTTTTAGCTATTATTTCTTCGAATAAGTTTTCTGCCTTTTCTCTCTCTCTTCTCCTTCTGGGATCCCTATTTTGTGACTGTCATTACATTTGATGACCTTGCAGAGGTCTCTTGACCTGTTTTCATTTTTATTATTCTTTTTGTCTTTTTAATATTCAACTTGGTTGCTTTCCATTACCCTGTTTTCTTGATCACTGATCCATTCTTCTGCATCCTTTAATCTGCTGTTGATTCCCTCTAGCGGGAATCTAGACCTATTTTTCATTTCAGTGATGGAATTCTTCAGCTCTGACTTGTACTTTTTATATTTTCTATCTCTTTGTTTAAGCTCTCCTGGATTTTTCTACTCTTTTCTTAGGTCTGTTGAGTATCTTCATGACCATTACTTTAAACTCTTTATTAGGTGTATTGTCCATTTCGTTTAGCTCTTTTTCTGTGATTTTGTCTTGTTTTTCATTTAGGACATATTCCTCTGTCTCCTCATTTTGTCTACATCTCTGTGCTTGTTTCTGTGTCTTAGGTAGGTCAGATATCTCTCCTGGTCTTGAAAGTAGTAACCCTGTGTAGCAGATGTTCTGTGGTGCCACATAGCACGATCATCCCTGGCCTATCAGAACCAAGGGCTCCAGGGGTACCTTCCATGTGCGTTGCATGCAACCTCCTATTGTGGCTGAGCCACAGTTGCTGTAGACATGATGGTGGTTGGGGCTGGCTTTTTAGCCCAGCTGGCTGCAATGACCCAGTTCACCTGCTGTGGGCACACTGGGTAGGGTTTACACACCATGCTTTTGAGAGGTCCAACTGCAGCAGCCATGGATTTGCTGGCACTCAGCCTCGCTGTCTACAATTACCTTCTGTCACAGCTGTAGACACATGGAATGGGAGGACTTCTTCCCTGCACAACTAGCTGAGAGGTTTGGCTACAGGAAATGTGGGCATGCTGGTGTGTGTGGTTATTTCCTCCTAGCCCCAAGGCAGGAGTCACTTTGGTGTGGTGCTGGTCCTGGTCAGAGCTTCCTGGCAGGTGTAGTGGGGCAGAGTCACTTCTGAGGCAGGAAGGTTGGGTTGGGGAGGTCTGTAGAGGAACACAGGAGAGGAACACATGGTCTTAGCAAGGTAGATAGAGAGTGCTAAAACTGGTTGTGTAAAGCTCCTGGCTATCCAGGATAGGAACACCAAGAAAAATGGCACAACCAGCACTTTTGTTTTCAGATAAATGTACCACAGATCCCTGCCTTCTGGTACATGTTCCAAGATTAGTCAATAAATCCCCTTTACCTATACACCGTGCACTTTGCAAATTTCTGTTTGTGGTGTTGTCTCAAACCAAGTTATTCAGCTTGCTGGCTCTATAAAGACATGGACTCAATTTCATATCACCCTTCTGGAGTTTAGTCCCCCCCATTTTTAAAGTTCCCTGAGTTAAGCCCTGCTGATTTTCAAAGCCACATGTTATCGGGCCCCATCTTCCCAGTGCAAATCCCCAGTGCCAGGATTGCCCAGTGTGGGGTTTGATCCTTTTGCTTTACCATGCTTGTGATATGACTCCCATTTGTGATTAGTCTCACCAGGGGTTTGGTTCCCATCTGTGTCTCTGTCCCTCCTACCTTTTTAAGGTGGCCTTCTCTCCACAGCTAGGTGTGGAAGTTCTGTTCTGCCAGTCTTCAAGTCATTTTTAGAATTAATTGCTATAAGAGGTAGCTGTTGCCTCAGTGTGTCTGTGGGACAAGGTGAGTTCAGGATCCTGCTATTGTGCCATCTTCCCCCTCTCTGCCCACGTTCTATTTATATTTAATATTTTGCTGGTGTATATTATCCCATTGTTTCACTTTCAGATTTTTGTTGTCTTAGGTTTGAGTCTCTGTTAAAGAATATATAACTTTTTGTTTTCCAGTTTTGTTTGACAATCTTTGTCTTTTAATTCTAGAATTTAGCCTATTTACATTAATTGTGATCATTAGTATATTTGAATCCATTTCTAACATCTTATTATATGCTTTTTATTTATTATGCTTTTTTAATATTTCCTTTTTTCCATCTCTTTTTGCCTTTTTTCTTGTTCTTTTTTCTCTGTTTTATTTGTTGTTTTTGTGGCTACTCAAAAGCTTTTAACAGTATATTTATTACAGCCAACTATAAATTTGAATTAATATCTTTTTCCATTCCAGAAAAATATAAGCTCTTTAGAAATTGTTAATGTCAATCACCTCTCAATAGCTTATGTGCAGTTCTCTGTCATAACTTTCTGTTTTGATTTCTTTTCAAGATGAAAAGTAAAATAGATAATATGATAATGTTGGCTTAGAGTCATCCCGATGTTCTTAATTTTTTGTCCATCACTCCATTTTTAATCTCTTTCCTTGCTTCTGGCATTTACTTCAAGCTGAAATTGCTTTTCCTATTAATACAGAGAAAATTTTAATATATACAGAATAAAAGAGAATTTCATCACCCAGCTCCCACAATTATTACAGGCCTGATAGAGGTCATTTATCTTGTTTCAGTATTACCCTTCTTCCATTTCCTCACGTCTCATTCCCTAATGTATTATTTCAAGCGAATCCTAGTTATATTTTAATCTAGAAAAATTGCAAAATATATCTCTAAGAGATAATGACTTTAAAAAAAATTAACACATTATCATGATCACACCTAAATATGAGAAATAATTCCTTACTACCATCTCATATCTAGTTAACATTCATATTCCACCCAATTGTCTTATTATAGTTTTATAATAGTATTTAAATCAAATTTCAAACAAGGTAAAAACATGGTTTTTGATTGATAGGTCTCTTAAGTATCCTTTAAAGGATCTTTTAATCTATAAGAGCTTCCCCTCTCTATTTGTTTTTATTAAAGAAACCAGATTATTTTTTTATAAAAGATTTTATTTTCCAAATTTGATTGATTATATCCTTTTGGTTGCATTTCACTTGTTTCTCTGTTCCCTGTGTTTTCTATAAACTAGTTGTTATACCTACAGACTTGATCTTTTTCTTTTTCAGGAATATCTTGTAGGTGATTCTGTGTATTTTCTCTTGCATTCTCTTAAAATGTACAAAATATTTTATTGTCTTTTTTTAAAATTCAGCTTGTGGGTCAAGTTTACCTTTACCCATTCATTATACAGTTCATCATCAATTAGCCTTTTACTAAATAATTGAGCAATGATTGGTGATCATGGCCTAGGTACATAATTTTAGAAGAGTTTGTAAAACAATGATATTGTAATTCTATCTTTTGCATTAATTAACTGGAATTATTTTATAAAGAAACACCACTCTTCATCAATTGTTTGGTTTACAATTTACACAGGAAAGGCATAATAAATACTTTCCTTGTTTTCTGAGTTTTTAGATTAACTAATTGGTGCCATATATTAGCAACCTCCCAATATGTCTGAGTTCTATTTTATTTTTTTTTAACTGAGTTTTCACATCATAATATGTTTTTGTTGTTAAAATTGCCCCCTCCTGAGAAGTAGAAGACCCTTCTACTGATTCTTAGACTTTTAAAATTACCATGATAGTATTTGATAAGATTTCTTGCTTTCTATTATGAAAATATATTCTGGTCTCATCTTGAATATTTTGTCTCTCAGTCCTGAGAATCAGCTGTTGTCCCAAGAAGTTCTCGTTCTTCTAAGTAGGAAATGTTATTTAAAGACCACAATCTCATTGATTAGAGTGTTCATAGCTACTGCATTTGTCATTGTTTCCAGAATTTTTCAGTATATGAGCTAAGAAATAGGATTTATTAAAAAAAAATAATAAGTTTGCTAGTATTTTCAATTCAAATTTAAGATTTCAGGTTATCTTTTTAATGTCTCTGCTTTTTGCATTTGTATCCCTTTTCTATATCCTTTCTCCTACATGGAAAATGTGATCACTAAAGACCTTGACATACTTACTTATTTCACACTATTATATATAGTAATATGATTACCATTGAAGTTATTTTTGTAATTTATTTTATCTTTTGGATATATTCACCAAGAATGTACATTCCAAGTTCTTTGTTTAAATTCCTCAAAATAACTCTTATCTGTGTGGTTAAGTCCCCAACTTACATTTTTAATTTAGTAATGTGACTGGTGAACACTTTTTCCACATCAATTGATAAAACCCTGTGGTTTCTAGCTATAGATTGATGGATTATTTCGATTGATTTAAATTATTTTTTTTTAACATTTGTTCATTTTTGAGAGATGGAGACAGAGTGCGAGTGGGGGAGGGGCAGAGAGAGAGAGGGAGACACAGAATCTGAAGCAGGCTCCAGGCTCTGAACTGTCAGCACAGAGCCTGATTTGGGGCTCAAGTCTCACGGACTGAGAGATCATGACCTGAGCTGAAGTCAGATGCTTAACCGACTCAGCCACCCAGGCACCCTTAGATTGATTTTAAAATATTGTATCTGCCTTGCATTCCTGGAATAAACCCCACTTGATCATGGTATATATTTTTGCATACATTGCTAAATGTGATTTGCTAATATTTTGTTTACTTTTCTGTCAGTGTTCACAGGGGATACTGGTCTGTGATATTTTTTATATTATTTTTGTCCAGTTTTGGTATCGGTAATGCTGATCTCATAAATACATTGAGAAATGTTCCCTTCTCTTATATTTTCTGAAAGAGATTGTGTGAAACAGCTTTGATTTCTTCCTGACATGTTTTGAAGATCCATTGAAACAATCTGTGCCTAGATAATTTTTTTCAGAAAGTTTTTTTTTTTAGTATGAATTTAATTTCCTTTTTAGGTATAGCTCTATTCAGGTTATCTATTGGTTTTCTGTTCATTCCTCTGGTTTTGCTCTTCTCTCCTTTACTGCCTACTTGTTTATTTCTTGGTATTCGATTTTAATTTATCTTTAGTGTTTTTGAATATATATCTCTGCATAGTGATTTTAGTGGTTGCTCTAGGGTTTTCATAGATTCCTAAGATATCACAATTTATGATCTTGTTTCAATATTTTATGACTTCAAAGGGAATGTAAAAACCTTAACACTTTTTAGGTCCCTCTTCCTCCCTCACCTTCGTAATATAATTATCTCACATGTCACCTGTATATTCATTGAAAATCACATCAGAAAGTATTATAATTTTTGCTTTTAATTATCAAACATTATTTTGCAAACACAAAAGGGTAAGAATGCCATATTATGCTTACCTGGATATTTACCATCTCTGTTGTTGTTATTTATTTGCTTCTGAAAACTTTTAAAGTTTCTATTTTTTTTCTTTGCTGAGACTTTCATTTTCCTTCTTTCCCACCCTGTCTCCAAGAGTGTTTATAATTGCTTGCTGGAGCATTTCAGGATAGCTGCTTTAAAGTCTTCATCAGATAATTCCAACATACGTGTCATCTTGGCATTTGGTAATTTGATTATCTTTTCTCATTCCAGTTGACGTTTTCCTAATTCTAGATGTGATGGGCAATTTTGCATTATATCCTAAATATCTGATGTTATTAGACTCTGGTTCCTATTTAATTCTTCTGTTACAGTATGTAGGCAACCCTTGAAGTTTAGAATGCATGTCCTGGCTGTCCTTCATGGGCTGTGGCTCAAATGTCAATTTAGTTTTGAAAGTCTTTGCAGTACTATTTATGCTCATCTGTCCCACTTGTGTCCTACCCTGAGGCCAGTTGAAACCGGCAGCGTTCCACACCATTGTTCAGTTCTAAGGGCTTTTGCAATGTTGATTATGTTTGGTTTTCTGGGCTGCTCCAGGATGTGCCCTGGGATTACACATAGTGATCTAAAGCATTGCTTTATCTAGCTCACTTCTTTCCTTAGTCCTTCCCTCACTTGCTAGTTAGAAGAATGAGGTGATTTGCTCCCTTGCTGTCCTTACTTAGGGCAGGAGAGGAATAGTCAATAATGTTCTACCCAACAGTCTCAATGGCCATAGCACTGACAAAGGGAAAGGGAGGTATGGGGCTTGCATTAGTGCAGGGATGTGCTAGTCAACAGGGTTCTCCGCACACTCTCTACAACTGCCATGCCTAGAGGGGAATGTGATGCATGCCATTTCTGCTTGCATTCACTTATCACAGAGGGGGATGGTCAATGGGCAACTTCCCACAGTCTTTGAGGCCACAGCACCCAGTACCAGGTGGGGAGTCTCAGGGTCTGGTGTTTGCTTAGAGACGGGCAGCATATTCAGAAGGGATTTTTGTCGCAGGTCCATTTGTAAAGAGAGTGTGTTTTTGTGGGGTGACTTTTTTAAGAAATTTCCTTGTACTATTTGTTTAATTCAGTCCTACAAGCATGCTCAAATTAACTTTTTCTATGTATCTCAATAATTCTGATACTTGTTTGTTTATATTCTGTCACTTTCATTTTACGTAAAAGCATAGTAATTAGATGGCCATTTTGTCTTTTTAAGTTTAAGAACTAAGCTCCTTAATAAACTCTCTATGAGTTCTGGTCTTATCCTTATCATTTAAACTATCTAAGAAATACTTACTCTCATAGTTTTCATGTTTTCTGGCATTTTCTTATGCTATACATATTTTTTAAAAGATTAGTGCTAATGATTACATATGGATATATGACATTATGTAGTTCATATGTATATTAATGTAATCATGTTAAAATAAAGATATAAAATATACATTTACTACCTTACTTTTGACCATTGGCACATTCAAGTTTTCATAAATTATATAATTTTTGCACGTATCATACAACGTCTTATATAACATACGTGGTAGTATACCTTTGTAAATTAGTTTTCACGTTTTCTTAAAGTGTTAATTTTATTTTCCTTCATTATTTGCTTTATATTTCTAAACCTCTTCGTTTTCTACAACTATTTTTCCTCACCCATAAAAATTATCTATAGCATAAATTGTTTTGGGAAGAAACCTAGTAGGTTGTAGCAAAGCCTATTTCAGAAAATGCATATTAAAATTGAGGACCTGTGACATCTCTCATCTTCTCTGTGAAATCAATATCTGATAAAACTTTTGCGTGTGAAGCAGATGGAGAATCTTATGTTTTCTTATGATTCAAGGGAAGACAGGACTATGTGCTTGGCATGCCAGTAGTCGTCACAATTGACTTTCTAGGCAATGAGAATATCAGGATGAGTTACGGAATAGACAATTTGGAAAGAGCAGATTTAAAAATCAATTTAAAGAGTTTATATATTATATGTAAGAAATTACTTTCTATTTCTTATCAGCACAATGCAGCTCCTGTCTGTGGACACCATAAGAAGTTTCTGACAGCATTTGGAGATATTTTGAGCCAAAGTGAACTGCTTTCTGGTTTTCTAAACTCAGTACCTTAGCAAAGTCAAGATGACCCTATTAATATCTGTAATCCCCATGGGCAAATCTTTCAAAACTTTCTTCCTAATCATTGATTTCTACCCATAATTTCATCATGTCACCTGTTAATAAGACATATGCCAATGCCCATAGGTAAAATTATATCAATGACAAAAGATTCAGGAAATCAGGGGACCTTCTTAGTATTTTTACTATTTGAAGCAGTTGTCGTGCAGAGGGGAGAATATTGTTAGCACTGAGCTACCTCTTCCTTTCTAAAAATGATAATATTGCTAATATATTCAGAAGAGTTCTTCATTTTTTTTTTCCAAGAGCTTGGTTATATTTTCAGAAGTTACTGAGAGGATTAATTTCAACTTTAGGTGAAAGGAGGCTGATAGGAAACAGTAATCCATGATGCCAGTCCACAAGACTATTGGCTTTTCAACTCGCTATCTTTAGGCAAGGAACCATCTTTCTGCCGTTTGATCTGAAGATGAAAGGGCTAATCTATCTCCAGACGTCAACAATACAGTCCAGGCAACAAAGGAATTGTGAAGGCTAGGAATAGCAAGGACAAACTAACTCGGTCTTTCCTATTGCAAAGGGTTTACCTAAATGCCCCAACCAGAAACTTCGGCTTACGTATAATTGATTGTCACTGTGTCACGGGGACGGCCCCACTTCAAGGAAGGCTGAGAAATATTGATACCCCAACTTAATTGGGGCTCTATTTGTAAACGGAACTAGAAGACTAGAGAGTGGAAAGTTATCTAAAATACTTGCCACTGTGTTCAATATATTTAAGTTTCTTTCATATTAGGACCTCGGGAGATTTATAGCCATTTTTTCTTATTGCAAAATGTATGTTTATGGGTGTGTATTTGTACGTAGAAGAGAGAGTAGGAAGCACATGTATACAACAACTCATATATGCAATGACAACTATGAAGAAAAATGTTAACCATTATTCATCAAGCATAGAAACTTTTGATTGACAAATTATTTTTTTTCATTACTTCTTAATACTGGTTTTGGCTTCCTATATCTTGTTTAATTTATTGCAGTGTCAGGGGAAAATAATAAAAATAGAATCTATATTAAGCTATTCTGTTTTCAAACACATTTGGCCAAACATGAAGTTAGACCTAAATCAAAATTAAGATTTAAATTATTGGCACAAGACAAATATCCAGAAAATAATTTTCTTCTGTAAATTTAGTTTACATCCTAAAGATAGTGTAGATTTTGAATGTAGCAGAAGAAAGTCAGTAACTGTGATCTTATCATATTTATTATGACTTTATCTACCTCAGGGAGCACATTATCAAAGAAATATTATCAAAGAAACGGATTGACTTTGGGGTCTCTGTACTGATGATGTTTCACTTAGTCTGTGTTCTTAATTTATTTTAACAAAGTAACTACGGTAAAATTTATTTTTATGGGTTACATATAAGGATTGAGTAAACAGCTCAGTCTCAGAGCCTCTCAGAGACTTTCTTCAAACTGTCCTTAGCAGTGAGACCATTTCAAACACCAGTATATTTAGAGATGCCATTAAAAAACAAAGGTTGCTATTCTAAAAAAGCTTAAGAAATAATATAAAGGGAGCTTTTGTTTTGTTAAAAATACAAAAGAAGAAGAAGCTCAAAGACCCTAGCAAATATTTTTTTCCATGATTCCATTCCACTAATACCAAAGTTATTTAAATATATCCTTTAAGTATACTATGTATTTGGCATGGTAAGAATTGATATATAATACTTACTAATGAGAATTAGAATATCTTCTCTACTGTATTTTTTACCTCAACACTATTTTTGACAATGAAAATGAAATAGTATCTACAAGAAACTTGAAAGCTAAGCCGTATTATATGTGTAACCTGTATTCCTGGTTTTCTCTTTACTTTTTATCTCGATAGTCAAGTTAAATCAGCATTAAGATACCTAAAATCTGTTGCAGGTTTTTACAAGATAAATGATTAGGACAAATTAGAGTTACTCTTCACCATTATTGTATCATAAACCAATATATTCTAAACCTGCACCAGATATGGTCACTACTGACCACTTACCAAGTGGCAAGGCCAAATACACATGCACGTCAAGTATAAAGCAAATTTCTAAGGCTTTGTTCTAAAAAGGAATGCAAACTACCTCATTTTTTTAAATTTTTATATTACTTTTTCATATTATTTACATGTTTTTTATATTATTTACATGTTGAGATAATAATGCTTTGAATATATTAAGTTATATAAAATATGCTATCAAAAATTAACTTCAGCTCTTATTTTACTTTTTAAAATGTGGCTTCTAGAAAATTCACCTAACACATGTAATTTGCATTATATTTTTATTGAATAGTGCTAGTCTAAATCCTTCACTTCCTCTTTCTTTCTTTCTTTCTTTCTTTCTTTCTTTCTTTCTTTCTTTCTTCTGATTTTCCACAATAGTGTGGACTATGAAATGGACTAGACTGACGTCAGAAAAATAGGAGGGATTGGCACTGATTTCAGAAAAAGTTCACATAGGCAATGCAATTTCCATCTGGAGGCATATTAATGGCTTCCAAGTTTGGCTTTTATTGTAAAAATTACTGCTGATGTTTTCTGACCATGCATGTTATAAGGTTTCTCTCCTTAAGGTTCTTATTCCAGGTCAAGGGGAAGTTTCCAGGGTTTGTGTTTTAACAAGAGCCTCAAGTAACTTTTCTGACCAGGAAAATTGGGAACTCATGAGTGGAAGGAAATACAAACACAAAGTTTTATGGGTTGATTTGAAAGTTAAATGTCATTACTATATAAAATATGTTTCCTTGCACTGACAACATCTATAAACAATTAGGCATGTGTGGTTTGGAAGAAGAAATTCTAGAATGACATTGTGCCCTTTTCCCCTATAAAAAATATCACTGGTTTTATGTATACTTTTATTATGATCTCACTTAACCATAAAACAAACTCTCTCTAGACCATGTAGTTTCCTTTGGTTCTGATTAACTAGAATAAAATAGTAGTATCATATCTAACAGAGGAAGTAGATTTTAAAACTAAAATGGGTGGTACAGAGCACTTGGAAAATAGAATTCTTGGAGGGGATTGCTGGTGATCCTGATAATATCTTAGAAAGGGAGTGAGCAAGAGTCATGATTAAATGGTGTTGGAGTCTATATCAGCATGAGAATTATTGTACACCTGTGTCATAACATTCTCATTTCTGATAATGCAAAATTTAATATAATAAAATTAAAAATGGAAGTAAGGAAGAGAATGGGAGGAAGGAAGGAAGAGCATGGAAGGAAGGATGGAGGGAAGGAAGGAAGGGAGGGAGAGAGGAAAGGAGGAAAGAAGGGAGGAAGGGAGGGAGGGAGGAAGGAGGAAGGGAGGGAGGGAGGAAGGAGGAAGGGAGGGAGGAAGGAAGGAAGGAAGGAGACAAGAAAGGAAGAAGGAAGGAAGGAAGGAAGGAAGGAGAGAAGAAAGGAAAGAAGGCAGGGAAGCCCCACTTAAGTAATAGGCAAATAAGCATATCAATTGTGTAGGGCAAATGAGAATAAGGGTATATGCAACACTGTTTATTAAAATACTGTTTATTTATAGACATTGTATTTTTTACTGTTCCCAAACCATATTGAAAGTGACCTCTTCCAGATTCCCATCATCTGGTCAATGGAGGTAAGTAGAAAGAATATGTAGCAGGCATTTCACCCAGATGCTAATTATCCAGGGGGAAGCGTTTCATTTTCTGTGAGATCTCATGCTCCATGCAGTTTTCCATGATTTCCTCATGCCTTTTTTTTAAGTTTATCTGTTTATTTTTGACAGAGAGAGAGCACTCCCAAGCACATGTAAGTTGGGAAGGGACAGAGGAAGAGGGAGAGAGAGGATCCCAAAGAGGCTCCTCTGTGCCGTCAGATGTAGGGCTCAGTCTTATGAATCAGGAGATCATGACCTGAGCCAAAATCAAGAGTGGGAGGTTTAACCACCTGAGCCATGTAGACAACCCCTCCATGTCTGCGTTAGAGCCATTTCACTGGTTCATTTCTCTACTTGACAGATGGGAGAGGAGAAAGTTAGATACAGTCTTTTCAGGAATACTATACTCTTGGCAACTCTGAGGTTAGTTGAGATGGGGGAGAAATCCTAATGTCAGGGGTGGGATGGCCCAAGATTGTTGAGCTCATTCATTTTACAAATGACAAACTTGGTCTTGAGGGGAGCCACAGGTCCAAGTCATATGATCAGAGACAAACCTCTGAATCATAGAGGGGTCTTTTGTTATTTTCCACGTGAGTTCTTGTCTGTAAGACTATAAGATGCATCTTTCCCGGAGTTGGAGTTTCAGCACTCTTCCATTCTTCTCAGTAATGACAGAAAATGTGTTTCCAAACTTCTGGGCTTATTTCTTATTTTACAATATGATTTGTGTTACCACATACCTTCCAAAATACTTAAAGATGAATACTACTATATATGGTTGTAAAAGGAAGCTAAAATACCATGCCTAAGAGTAAAAGAAACAAAAAACAAAAAACAAAAACACAAAAAAACAACCCCCCCTCCAAAGAAAAACCAGTTAAAACATTAGTGACTATAAACTACAATATTGCAAGTCCTGGATGGAGTCTCTAGCCAGCATTATCCTAAAGAAATTTCTGTAGTGATGAAAATGTTCCTTATTTGTGCTTTCCAGTATGGTAGCCAGGAGCCATATGTAGCTATCAAGCACATGAAATATGATTGTTTTAACTGAGGAGTTTGTAATTTTTTTAATTTAAATTAATTTAAAAAGCCACATATGACGAGTGGCTATGGTATTGGATAGCATGGCTGTATTCTAGACTCTTCTAGAAAGTTTTGCTGTGGTTTAAACTTTAATTTCTCAAAGAAAAAATAATGATAATTATAAAATTTTTATCCTTAAGACTGATTTTACACACAGCATTCTTTCTAATAATAAAACAATGGAAGAAAATAGGGTAAGATAGTGGATACAATGTAAATATAGTAGTATGGAACTAAGATAGACCCACCTACATCGTTTATGACCCAGGACAAGTTACTTAATCTCTGTGATACTCAGCTTCCTCATCTATAAAATTAAGTAAATAATGGAAATAAAAATTTAAACCACTTTACATTAAGCAAATCATGAAGAGTCTGAAGACAAGAGAGGCTAAAATGAATTGCCTAGGGATGAACAGCTTTGAAGTGGATGGAGGAATTCAAATTCTTGTCTTCTGATTGTACCCATGTAGTTTTCATACACTGCGGGGCTCCACTTTTTGCAAGGCTTCGCAAATGCAATACCACTTCCTCTACTTTTGAATCATTTTTTATTCATACTCATTCCGTTTTCCCTGAGGAAATTGAAGCACTTCCTTGGTGATAGATTTACTTAATTTTTCATCTGATTGATTTCTTAAAAACTTTACTCTTCACTGGTAACTGCCATCATCACATGTGTGTTCGTTTCAATTATAGTTCACAAATAGAGACCAATTTAGCCTTTTCCATTTGAGACAGCATTGCATTTCATCATGTAAGAAAGAAAATTAAAAATTCATAAAGGACAAGAATTGTGAACAATAGGCACGGGGAATAAAAAAATACTATTCTGTTTACTAAAACAACCACGCCAAACGCATTTTAATTTAGTCATAATTGTCTGCCAATAGTTTCACTATGGGTAAAAAATGTGTAGTAGTTTTCATTTGCCCTGGGACTGTGCTAATTTCTCAGCTGAAATAATTTACACGTTTTAAAAAAAAAAATCCCTTAACTTTGGTTTTTGATGTTACTTCTAGCAAAGATTAATTCATTGTCTAAACATGAAATGAAACTCTACAGAACTTGACAATATGCCTATTGAATTTGAAAAATACTGAATTTCTCATTCCAAATGACAATGCCACAGATGCTGCGTGCAGTTTCAAAACGAGCAATGATTAATTATCCCATGGGGACATGTTAAAGCATTTTCCCCTTCCACCAATTTGATTTCCAAGACTCCTGGGATAAATGATTCCACGCAAACTTTATCTCATATGGAGATATTAAAACACTACTTGAATTTGTCCCATTTCAGAAAGCCTCAAAGATGGTGAAGCCTGAGAAAAATGCTTTTTGTTTCTTAACGTTCTGTGAAAGTTACATTATTATTTGAAATATGACAGGGATGGTATATGCATCTTTTATGTACTAGAACAAACATGGACATTGCCTTGAACTGTTTTCACACCTATTCTATATATTTGTAAAGAAAAATATTTTTCTTTATTGTAAAATTAACCTGAAAACTGAAACATTTTAAAAGGCTATTTTAGGGGTGCCTGGGTGGCTCAGTCGGTTGGGCGTCCGACTTCAGCTCAGGTCATGATCTCGCGGTCCGGGAGTTTGAGCCCCGCGTTGGGCTGTGTGCTGACAGCTCAGAGCCTGGAGCCTGTTTCAGATTCTGTGTCTCCCTCTCTCTCTGACCTTCCCCCATTCATGCTCTGTCTCTCTCTGTCTCAAATATGAATAAACATTAGAAAAAAAATTTTTTTAATAAAAGGCTATTTTATTATGGAATGTTTAGCCTTAATGCTGAGTTCTGGAACCATAATTCATGTGCACAGTTATTGAAGCATCTTGATTTAAAATAGCAATGACTGGGGAGCCTGGGTGGCGCAGTCGGTTAAGCGTCCGACTTCAGCTAGGTCACGATCTCGCGGTCCATGAGTTCGAGCCCCGCATCAGGCTCTGGGCTGATGGCTCAGAGCCTGGAGCCTGTTTCCGATTCTGTGTCTCCCTCTCTCTCTGCCCCTCCCCCGTTCATGCTCTGTCTCTTTCTGTCCCAAAAATAAATAAACGTTGAAAAAAAAATTTTTTTTAAATAAATAAATAAATAAAAAATAAATAAATAAATAAAATAAAATAGCAATGACTATATCTACTCTTATGCAGGAAAAAAAGCCTTGTCTAGACACTTTTTAGAAAACTGTTAACAAATGAAAATATGGCAAGAAAATGAGAAGTGAAAGAAAATGGTTACAGTAGACCCTCCTGACCCACCTTGATCCTGGCAGATCACGTTTACCATTTGAGGGCCATTCTTCCACCCTCACATTTGGTGCTTTGCTTCTCAGGTGTCCCCCGTACCCGTGACCCTCTTTGGAGAACTGCCTTTGCGTTCCTGGAGCTGCTTTGTTCATATACACGGAGAACTAGAGTGGCTAAGGGATTTTTATCCCATAAGGGAGACCTTACAAGTGACTCGCAGCCACCTTGCCTTGACTTGAGACAAACTGGAGTAATTAAAACTCCAAAGCTCCCTGCTGCAAGATCAAAATTGCCTAAATTCCCACCCTTGCCTCTTTTTTCCCTTCCTTGCACTCCTTCTTGACTCCCTTATTTCTCCTGGGAGCACTTTCCAATCAATCTTTTGCACTTGCATCTTTGAAAACTTAACCTTTGCTTAGGTCTAGTGGCTTTCGAAGCATTTCATAAACATTATGTAATTAACCTGCCCAGATGGGCAGGTAAGCATTTGTATCCTTATGTGACAGATGAGGAAGCAAAGGCTCAGAGATTACATGACTTGCTCGGGTTCACACAGATGGTGAGATGGACTGCCAGCACAGTGGTCTATTGAGGATGTTCCTACCTCCAGAGCAGGAAAACATCACGTGATTCACTTGGCCTATGTGAACCTCCTTGCCTGTCACCCATGCACATACAGTTGAGGTTGCACCTGCTACACTTTATAAACCAAAACGGATCCCCTCTGAAAATAAAATTCCTTTTCTGCGTGATAAGGTGCGGGTTCACGTGTTTTATTTATTTGAAGATATCTATTACATAAATATCGTTTTGACTCTGCTTTTGAAGGGGCTCAGAATCTTCAGCATCAGCTTTCTTAAACGAAGTAAAAACAAGTTGTTTTGGAAACGATATTGGAAAATCCTTTCCAAAGAAGTGGGTCTGTTTTCCTATGGGAATAATAATTGAATTTATCAAAGAAAGGTTTTCATATTCATATTTGAAGCTCAAAGTCTTTCTTATTCTCTACTCATGGGAAACAATATTTAACATATGCTAACTCCTTTATAATTATAAATTCCTGGACAATATTGGAATTATAATCTATAGTAGCTAATACGTATCATTTTCATGAGCCATTAATTAGATTTTTATGCACAATTTCCTTGTCTTTCAGGAAACATATTGACTATACACTTCTGTAGCCTCTGATTGCCAGTGTGTGACTTGGGCAGTAGCTTTTAAGAAAGCCATCCAATCTCTTACAAAAGTTAAAAGTTATATACTTTCCTCTTTGTGGAGAGAGGTATTATTTCTTGATTGTTTATGTTTTCCTTTTAGTGTTCACAAGCAGTCATTAGTTCCTTATAGATGTCATAGCTTCTAAATCACCCAAGTTTCAGTACCTCTAAGATAATAAGAACATTTCTCTATAGCTCCCAGTTTTAAGATGGCAAATGACACGGTCTCTGTCTCCAAGCCACAGAAGCTGCATGAACAGTCCACTGCCGTCTCATACCAGTGTGGCCTTCCTGTCTCATGGCTTTGCCATAGTCAATTCATAATGCAAGTGCTTTGGCCAGAGAGGCAATGGAAACAGAGCCTCAGTTAAGTTCCAGCTCCATTAGCTGGAAGTCTGTACTAAAAATAGATACAAAGGTAAAGAGAATGAATTGGTAATAACAATTAAAAAACAAAATCTCAACAAAGAAAAGCCCAGAACCATGTGGTTTCACTGGTGAATTTTATCAAACATTTAAAAATGCAGGAACACCAGAGGGGGAACAAACACTTCCTAACCCATTCTATGAGGCCAGCATTACCCTGATCCCAAAACCAGATAAAGACACCAGAAGAAAACTATAGACAGATAACCATTTTTAATATCAATGCAAAAATCCTCAAGCAAATCCTAGCAAACTGAATCCAGCAGCCTATTAAGAGTATTATACATCAGGATCAAGTGGAATTTATCCCAAGAATTAAGAGTAATTCAATGTATGAAATCAATCAATGTAATATTCCACATTAATAGAATGAAAGGAAAAAATAAAATGCATGGTTATCTCAATTGATGCATAAAAATCACTTGACAAAACCCAATACTGTTTCATGATTAAAAACAAAACAAAACAAAACACTCAAACCAGTAATAGGCGCCAACTTTTTGAATGTGGTAAAGGGCATTTATGAAAAACTCACAGCTAATAGTTTACACAAAGGCCAAAGGTCAAGTATAAGACAAATATGCTAATGCTGGAGGTTCTAGACAACACTTAGACAAGGACAAGGAATAAACGACTTATGAATTCAAACTAAAGAAGCAAAACTATCTCTATTTGCAGATGACATGGTCTTACTATAGAAAATTCTAGAGAATCCTAAAGAATCTCCCAAAAAGGCCATTAGAACTAATAAACAAATGTAGCAAAGTTGTAGGATACAAGATCAATATACAAAATCAACTGTATTTCTGTGTGCTAGTAATGAATGAACAGTTTGAAAACTGAAGTTAAGAAACAATTGCATTTACAATGGCATATAATAATACTTAGTAAATTTAACCAAGGAGGTGCATGACTTATAGTGAAAACTAAAAAAACGTTGTTGATGAAAGTTAAAGAAGACCAAGTAAATGGAGAGAAAGTTCATATTCATGTGTTGGAAGACTTAATATTGTTAAGATGGCATTTGTTACCCAAAGCACTCTACAGATTTAATGCAATCCCTATTAAAATCTCAATGGGCATTTTTACATAAACTGACAAGCTGATACTAAAATTCACGTGGGGGCGCCTGGGTGGCTCACTTGGTTAAGCGTCTGACTTCAGCTCAGGTCATGATCTCCTGGTTCCTGAGCTTGAGCCCCATGGCGGGTTCTGCCCTGACAACTCAGAGCCTGGAGCCTGCTTTGGATTTTGTGTCTCCCTCTCTCTGCCCCTCCCCTGCTCGCTCTCGCTCTCTATCAAAAATAAATAAACATTAAATTTTTTTTTTAATTCACATGGGATTGCAGGGCATCTCAAATAGCCAAAGCCATCTTGAAAAGGTAAAACAAAGTTAGGCTACTCACGCTTCCCAATTTCAAACCTTCCGATAAGCCAAAACAATCAGAACAGTATAATACTGGCAAGAGGACAGACATAGACAACTGGAGTAGAACTGAGAGTCTTGAAACAAACGCATAAGTCTGGGACCAATTGCTTTTCAAAAAGTTACTACTGTACCATTCTATAGGAAAAGAATAGTCTTTCAACAAAATTTCTGGGATAACTGGTTCTCCACATGCAAAAAAATTCATTGGACCCTGTGTCACTCCCTATATAAAAACTAACTCAGAAGGAATCAGGGGTGTCTGGGTGGTTCAGTCAGTTAAGCCTCTGGCTTCGGGTCAGGTCATGATCTCACTGTTCATGGGTTTGAGTCCCATGTCAGGCTCTGTGCTGACAGCTCAGAGCCTGGAGCCTACCTCAGATTCTGTGTCTCCCTCTCTCTGCCCCTCCCCGACTCATGCTCTCTCTCTCTCTCTCTTTCTCAAAAATAAACATTAAAAACAATTTTTTAATAAAAAAAAGGAATCAAAGACCTAAATGTAAGTACTAAAGTCTTAGTAGAAAACATAGGTGTAAATCTTCATGGAATTTGACAATGAATTCTTAGATAAGATTCCAAAAGAACCAGGAATAAAAGAAAAAAGATATATTTTATAAAATTATCTTTCAAAATTAAAAAAAATATATATTCGTCAAAGGATACTGCCAAGAAGGTCGAAAGACTACCTACTGAATGGGAGAAAATATCTGCAAACTGTGTATCTGATAAGGATCTAGTAACCTGCATATAAGGAACTCTTACAAGCTAATAACTAAAAGGTAAACAACCCAACTGAAAAATGGCCAATGGACTTGTTCTCCACACACTTCTCTAAAAAGGTTATAAAAATGGCCGAAAGCACATGAAAATATGTCAACGTTGTTAGTCATTAGGGAAAGGCAAATCACAACCACAATGAGATTTCACTTTGCACCCACTGGAGTGGCTGTAATTAAAACACCACCACCACCACCTGAAATAAGGAGCATTGCTGAGTGTGTACAGACATTGGAACCCTCACATATTGCTTGGAGAAATGTACGTTGATACAGCCAGTGTGGAAAATAATTTGCTAATCACTGTATGATCCAGAAATGCCACTCCAAGTTATATACTCAAAAGAACGGATAATAGATGTTTAAAAAAACTTGTATAGGAATGTTCACTGTAGCACTATTCCCAACCGCCAAAAGGGGGAAAGAATCCAAATGTCCATCAACTGTGAGAAACCAGGCACAAAGGGTCACATACTTCATGATTCCACTCGTGTAAAATATCCAGAATAACTAAATCCCTGGAGACTCAAAAGAGTGGGGTTTACAGAGGCCAAACAGAGTGGGTAATGGGGAGAAACTGCTCAGTGGGTATGAGGTTTCCCTTTGGCATGGTGACGATATTTTGGAACTAGATATGGGTAATCATTACACAACATTGTGAGTGTACTAAATTCCACTGAACCGTACACTCTAAAATGGTTGATTTTGTGTTATGTAAATATTACCTCAATGAAAAAAACAGTGTATCACAGAATTCAAAATAGCTCCCAAGATCCCCACCTCCTCGTGTGCATACCATGTGTGATCTCCTCCCCTTCAGTGGTAGCAGAACCTGTGAATGTGATGAAATGTCACACCCATGATTAGTTGACGTGGGTGAGGAATGCTACACACGTAATTAAAGTCTCCAATTAGTTGATTTTGAGTTAATCATATAGGAGATTATACTGGGTGGGTCAGACCTAATTGGATGAGCCATTCAAAAAGACAAGTTGCTGAAGCAGATGTTCCCCTATGAGTCTTGAAGGAGTGTGCTACCAGGTTTTAAGAGGAGAGCGCCATGGCTAAGGACAGGAGGATGGACTTTAGGAGCTGAGAGTGGACCCTCACCTAAAGCTAGCAAGAAAATGCAGACCTCACTTTTATAGATCTCAGGAAATGAATTCTGCCAACCACCTGCGGGCTGGGAAGAGAGTCCTGAGCCTCAGAGTAGATAGCTGGTCTAGCCAATGTCTTGATTTCAGCCCAGTGAGGCCATGAGCCAGAGGCACCAGCTAAGCTATGCTTGGAGTCCTACCCATGTAACTGTGAGATAATGAATTTGTGTCGTTTTAAGCTGCTTACTTTGTAGTAATTTGTCACACAGCAATAGAAAACTAAGATGGATAGAGAGATTTCATTGCAGTAAAGTTCTCTAATACATTCTGACCCTGTATAAAATCTCCAAAAGACTAGGGAAATCTACCAGAACTTGATTAAAACACACGCGTGCATGCGCGCGCGCGCGCACACACACACACACACACACACACACACACCTAATCACAGTATTTACATCCAGATGCCAAGTGGGAAAGGAAACTTTGTACCACCTGGGCTCTGCTACTGCTGTGACTGCTCTAAATCTATTTACATGTGGCTGAATGGGGATAGACTGCGAGATCTTTCAAATGTATGTCTTAAATACTTATGCTTATCTTCATAGCTATCTACCTTTTGTAGTCCAGGTCTTAAATATTAATATTTATATTCCTTTTAAAAAAGAATATTTTCTGCTTGCCGTAGAAGATGGAGAATGTCTTTCTCTTGCATACTGTTTGATAGTCGTCCCTTCACTTTATTTGAGTGCATATAATTTGAGGCAGTGGTAGAGGGGCAAAGGTTTTGGGGCTGTTGTTGTTTTAAATTTGCTGAGTAGCCGGAGTCAGAATTTCTCCCCACACATTCACTGAATGTCAGGCACCTGTAGACATCTTGTTCCCAGCTTTATTCCGCGCCCCCCCCACAACCAGGAGATGTCCTGATACTCCTCTTCCATGGAAATAACGCAATTATTGCAGCTTATCTTTCCTGTTTAAGGAGCCCAGGGAAATTGTTTTTTTCTTAATTTCTTGCAGCTTATTTTTTCCCTGGGTGACATCAAGAGGGCATTATCTCACTCACTGTCAATTATTTTCAGCCCTAGCTTTCCTTGTGCACACAGCTACTACTCCACCAAAGTGGAACAGACGCTAATGGCCATGTGCTCCACCCTCAGCCAAGTATCTGGCCGTGGCCACTAATAAAACCATCTGTTACCAGGGTGAGTCCATAGCCTGTCACTGCTGTAATTTGGGGAGGCGCAGACTTTCCAGACTTCTCTGTTATTAGAGGGCCAATGGGGCCCCTGAGGCCTAGAGCAACTGTGTACATAATTACATGAAAGACTGTGATGGCTTTTCCATTCACACTGGGTGATCTTAGAGCAGGCTAATACTGTCATTAGATCACTAAACCTGAAGGGTGAGCTGAGGACAACCAGGGCAGGAACGCTTAAACTAAAGCATCAGATTCTTTGTTTTTTGCACTTTTTGTTTTAAGTTAAAATCATAAACAAACTGTTGGATACAATACTCAACACACGATGGATACAGACTCAGAGAGTATGGACTAACAAACCGAGCCTTAATAAAAACCTGAAAAGGAAGGAATGCGTGTGTTGGAGGCACTCACAATTTGTCCCTGTTTCATAGTCATTATTTCACTTAGTTATCATGACATTACGTGATACGAGACAATAATTCCTAGTCTTCAGAGGAAGCTCAGACAAACCAGGGTAAGTAAGATCACACAGTAATGGCAAGTGGCGGAACTGGGTTCAAATACAGGCTTCTGGGATGCCGAACTCTGTGCCCTTTTCTTTGACATTCCGGAGTGAGCAGCAGTAACAGCTTCACAGGTGATCACTTTTTTTAAATGTGATCATTAAACATGGGTTATTCTCCCTTCCATTCTATTCTACTGTGCTCAGAGTCCTGAGAGAGTAAAAAAAAATAAGGAAATGCGTTAGCCTGGTTTCTAAGTATACAACTGTACCCCTGGGTATGGCTTCCGCTCGGAATCCCTTTGCTCCCTCGGTGTGGTGGTCTGAGCGGGACAACCTAGAGGTCATTCCCTCCTTTAAGCCTCACCTGCAACCTCTCAATCTCCATCCACTCTGTTTTCTACCCTCTGAGTGGCAGTCTGGCCCCTCTAGCTCTCCAGAAAAGAGATGCCTCGGGGGTATCCACTGGCCTTATTAGAGCAGAACTTCCCAGTAGTCTAAACTGCACTCATTTCTCCTCCCAGTTTTAGCTCTGGTTTAAAATTGCCCATTTTGTCTCACTTACCTCTCATCCCCACACTCCTGCTTCCCTAATCTGGCCAGTTGCACCTCAAGGTAGAGAATGGGAAAGGGGAGATAGGGGGCTTCCTCTGTCAGCCGAAGAAACAGTCTTCCCCATATGTACTCTTTGCATTGTCTTTCTTGGTTATATAATCAGCATTTTCTGTTGTTTTGTGTGTGTGTGCTTTTGAAAATATCCCCAGTTATTCTTTGTTCCTCTCTCCACGTCTTCTTCCATGTCATGTCATCGGTCTTGTTATTTTCTAAGACTAACTGCTCAGTGCTTGGGACAGTGACCAAAAAAGCCTATAGAATTTTCATGACTGATTTTACTCCATCCCAATGAGATATTACAGGGGAGTAGACATGCTACTTCCCATGTGACAGAATTTGAAGATTAAAAGATCTAGAAATCAGTGACTTGTTCTGCCAGTGGTTCCATGACCTTATAATAATAGATGGAAACTCTTTTTGGATTTCAGCAACCTGGTCAAGCTGTTTTTAAGCTTCCCACAGCCTGCTGTGTTTCTTTAATGATGTGTCTATCTTTTGCTAGGCGGTGAGCACTGTGGACACAAAATTATTTTGAAAACATTTCTCAAATTGAATATCCGTTATGCTCCCATCACTTTGCAACTTGACTTAGGCAAAACCTCAGCATGTGTTGTGATTTCTGTAGCCCTCAGTTTCTTTATCTGAAGGAGATCAGCCTTATGCAGTGATTGATACGCTGTAGAGAGATTTTTCCATGGCAATGTTCCACAGGCTTTAAGAGGCACACCAATCACCCGGAAATCTTGTGTAAGTGTAGATTCTGATTTATTCAGAGAAGTCCATAGGGAGGCCTGGGCACCTGCACTTCTAACGAGCTTCCAAGTGGTATCTTTGCTGCTGGCCTGAGGATCACACTTTGAATCCAAAGTGTCTAAGGTTCTTTGTTAACCCCTATGAAATGGGTTGTCAAAATCCCTCACCACTCAAATGGGAAGAGCTGTGTGGTTTGTAAAATCTCTTACACATTACCTCATTTCATTCTTATCACAGCCTGTGGAGTAGACAGGGCATTTATTAATTTCACTATTTACTAAATGAGGACCCAAAAGCACGGAGAGCTTCAGTGACCTGTCATGTGTCTAGTTAGTAGAGAAGACAGTGCATAAACTTGTTCTTTTGGCTCCTCATCTGGTATTCTTTCTGCTATGTCACATTGGTATTCAATCCTATATAGAAATCTTGACCTTTATGGTGAGAATATTGTACAAATTATCTCATTTAGAAACTATGGTTGCTATCTGTTGTAAAATCTTAGCCTAATGTGAACCGCACCCCCCTCCGCCCCAGAAAAGAAAATTGAATGTAAAATGTTGTTTGAGTTAGGCAAACACATTTCCCTGGGGAGGGTCCATAGCTCAGTCATATTCTCAAAAAGGTCAGCGTCTAACCCAAAAGTCAGAGATTAATTAAAATGTACAAAACAAGGAAAATTTAGAGCATTTTTTAATGCATTTGGTGCCGAAGAGCTGCATGTTCGTGATGAAAGCGTGTCATTTAATCTAAGGGATTTGAATATCGGGTTTTGCACAACTGGAGGGAGAGGGGGGTCCAGTCTTGAGTAGTGGCTGAGGTAGGTGTGGAGCCTGCCCTTCGGCTGTGTGTGTCCTCCTGTATTTCTCACGTGGACATGGGCACCTCTCTCAGGTCCCCCACTTCACAGAATGTCCTCAGCAACTCAGCGATTTTCCAGACCAGGTATCAGCAGACTTTTTCCATGAAGGGCCAGTTAGTGAATATTTGAGGCTTTGCCTGCCGGATGGTGTTTGGGCAAGTACTCACTGTGCTGACTGTGGCTGGGGAGCAGCCACAGGTACTAAGCAAACCAATAGGTGTGGCTGTGTTCCCATAAAGTGTTATCTACAAAAACAGTGGCTGGCCAGATTTGACTGGAGGGCTGAAATATGTCAACCGCTTCTCTTGGCGAACATTTCTTTACCTAGAGGCAGGGCGTAGTTGCCTTGACGTCTTAAATCTCCCTATCTTTTAGTGGAGGGTGCAAAGTGCTCTACAGACAGAAAAGCATCACATCCTGGTCATTGAATGTTAAAGTCAAGAGAGACATTATTTTACATTCCTTATATGAAAATATAAGGCCCCAGGGAAGCTAATTGCTTAAAACTTTTGATTTATCAAACATCTTTTGCAGAGAAGGCCAAAGAGAATAGGAAAATGATTAAAGTTGTTTAAATTTAAAAATGCATTAATACATAAGCTTTCTCAACTTTGCTTTAGTTTCCATTCCGATGCGTAATGTTAGAAATCATTAAATAATGAAAACCATTAGAGTTGCTAATGTTTTGTAAAATATCCCTTGGGGTGGGTGGGCGGGGGGGGGGGGGGGGGGGAGGGGGGGGAGGGGACTGTAAGCCCTGGCTGAGTTCCAGATTTTTGTCCCCAAAGCAGGATAGGAAGTTGAAGGAGCCAGATTTCTTCTTTGGGGAAGGGAGTTTCTCTTAAAGCTTTCAACTGAAAACCTTACATGTAAGAGGCCAATTATCCGTAGCGAAGACATTTCTGCAATAGCTCCCACATTTGTCAGTTTCTCATGGATAAATGTTTGTCACTCTCCTGTCTCTCATATACCACTGCACACTTCACGTCTGGTTTTTAGCTTGAGCCACTGAAGAAATGTTTCCTTATTGTTGAAAATGGACCTACATGAGATCAACACAACTTGCAGAGCTGGAAGCAAAGCACTTGCTGCACCTAACCTTGTTGAAGAAAAGACAATACTAAAAAAAAAAAAGGCGCACACCTTCTATTGTGTTCCTTTGACATGCTTAAGAAAAAGACAGAAAACATGCAATAAATCTGATAAATGATGTGTTGACCTTTATAAAGGCATTTACTTTCCGTGAAAAGTACTTGTGATTTTTAGAACCGTAACCTCTGGTAAATGGAGAATGAAGTTCCTTGTTATTCTGAAACAGTGCTATGTGTTCTTGGCTCACGTGCCACTGGTTCTGTGAATATCTTCATATTAGCTTTATGGTGTTCTGTTTTGTTTTGTTTTCCTTAGCCCTTGTGTTAACATATCTGGCAACTTAGGAAACAGAAAGGAAAAAATAAATAAGGCTAAAGGACAAGTTAAAAAATTATCCCTACACCCTCACCCATCCAGGCTATCCCAGTTTTACATTCCATGATTTACAGTCTCTACAGAGGAAAAAAAAATTAATTTTGATAATGGGCGACTCCTTAAGAAAATCTGAACAGATGCCTAATTCACATATTGGAGAGAGAAAAGTCAAGCATAAAAAAGACCTAGTCTGCCAAGGTTTAAATAGCAACTCGTGCCTCTACAGCAACAATTTTCCTTGAGAAAATCTACCATATGCTTTGTATGAAGTCCGTCTGCAAATGTAATACCCAGATGCTCACGCTTCCCTCCCAGAAAAGCTACGTTCTGGCTGCACATCTTCTCTGCTCTAGAGAATTGATAAAGGAATAGCATGTTCTCCTCTTTCTTCTTTTTCTTTTTAATATTTTTTCATTCTTCAAGTAATGAAGAAAACTGTAGAAAATTTGTAAACTTCAGAAAAATTACAAGAAAGAAAGAGCAATCACTCCAAATGTCATAACCAAAAGATAACTCTCTGTATTAGTTGTACACATGTATGATCATAATTCCTTTTCCTCTTTGTAACTTGATCGATCTTTCCGTTTTTCTTCAAAATTATTTATTTTAACAGTAGCATGGTGAGAATTGATATTTTATTTATCTTTCTTAACCATTTTCTTATTGAAACGAACCATATGTGAATAAGGTTTAAAAAATCAGAGTATTAAAGATTTCTGAATGAAATATGAATCTTCCCCTGTGATTTCTTCCTGAGAGGCCAGTGCTGTTAGCAGTATAATCGGAGGCCTCCTTAAATCAGTCTGTGTATCCACAGGCATAAATACTCAAGTGTGTGTGTTTGTGTGTGTGTGTGTGCACACAAAAGGAACCAGAATACATGCTGTTTTATACATCTTGATCATTTCCTTAATACTTACTAGAGATCTTTTCATATAGATCTATCACAGCCTGGTAACAACTTTCAAAATGTTTCATTTTAAGATCTGACTGTATTTAATCAATCCCCTATTGAAGAACTTTGAGTCCCTTTAACCTATCCTCTTGCCACAATCTGACAACATTGACAAATTAAGAGACGCCAAGAAGTCATCTACATGAAGGTTATAAAATATTCATTAATTGTGTCCAAAACTTTGTTACAGTATGTGTGATAAATGCAATAAAAATACAATAATCCTGCTAAATATTTTAAGCATTTGGGGTCTTTTGTTTAGCAATTAATTTAATTTTGTTTTGCCTTATTCCTTTCTTTTAACATAAGCATGCAAATCCAGAATTTTCGAAAGATAGGCAAATAAGTCTGCTTTCTCACCATATAAATCAGTGATGTCTACCTTTATTCTTCAGGGAGCTTTATTTGTAGCATTGCAGTTAAGAGGCATGTTTTTTTTAATTTATATATTTAACAAATGAGCACATGCCCCTGGTTTGAAAGTCAGGCAGTGCTTGAAGATTTTGAGGAACAAGACCAACATTCTGCCCTTTTTCTCCCCAATCCCACGTCCTGGTCACCAGAATCTACCACTTTCAGTTCTCCTACATCATCCTTCTGGATTTTACTTTTTATTTACACTGATACCGGGAGTTTATTGCTTTTGGTTGATTTGTTATTTTAGTATGTCTTGAATTCCTAAATTGGAATGTGTGTGGCACACACACCCTCCCCCCATACTCCAAAGATAATTGTATTATGGATTTAATTAAATCAGCATTTGTGTTTCCTTTATTATGTCTGTGTCCGTACTGTTCATGGTGAAGCCAAGTAATGGACTATAATTACTTTTACTTTATTGTACAATTTCTTTTTGTTTTTCTAGGAGCTAAACATTGTTCTAATTTTGCACTTGCTCGGGGCATTAGGGATACTTTTCCCCATGCCTTTCAATAACACATGGGATAGTCTGTCAGATACTCTATTTGATCCATTCTTTTTAAATTTCTCTTTCTTGATACCCTGGGGACTTCCTGTCCTAATTTAAATCAGTAGCACCCTGGACCCCCTATGTGGCTGTTTAGTCAAAATATCCCATTGGCCATCACCTTGGAAAACCCCAAACTTTTCGCGTGTGATGCATCACTGATTCCTGTTTCCTTGATTCTGTGTTTTCTCTAGTGTGATCACTGACTCCTTAGAATGAAATGCCTCCTGCGGTGGAGAGAAAAAGTAGGGAAGGGTTATTCGTTGGAAACCTTTGTGTCTCAAAAAAGCCTCGTGCTTATGTGATAGGCTTTAGTGAGGATCTTGTTTCTTCTTTTTCATTTATTTTACTTGGCCCCCATGTATCTGGACACATGTCCTTCTATGTAGGTGTTTTTATTTTTTGTTTTTTGTTTTGTTTTGTTTTTTTGTTTTTTTGCTAATTTGCTGTCCTTAGTTTTATTTGTGGATCTCCCATTAGGCAGATATAACCTTATGTAGATCAGTTCTCTAATTTTGTTATCATTTCTCCCTCACTGTCCAGCTAATTGTCTTTTTATTTCTACTCTTTGGAAGATATCCTTAACTTTACCTTCTAATGCTTCTGTTGAATATTTGATTATTCCTATCATGATTTTAATTTCCTAGAGCTCTTCTTATCTGATTGCTCCTTTTCATGGACTCCTCCTTTTTTTTATGGGTATGATACTAACTCCTACTTCTCTGAGGTTATTAACTATTGTTCTTTTAAAAAAGAGATACCTCTTCTGCCCTTGGCATTGTCTCTCTTTCTTTGAATTTTATCTTTAGTTATCTTGGTCTCTGCTTTTCACGATGGATGGAGGCTTTCTCCAAATATGTGGTGATCTTTTCTGTTCATTCATATTTAAAAATAAGGTGTTAAAAAGTTGATGGCAGAGTCTGTGGGCTGGTAACCTTCCCTAGGGTGATGGGCTGGCTTTTTCTTGGCAGCTTCCAAAATGTCAGCATCTGAATGTCATTTTTCTGGGATCTTTCTGTTTCTCCCATGAAGGAGCTTCTAACGTCCTGCAGGACAGAATATGTGTGGTCGGTGTTGTGGTGGATATTAGTGTCTGGATAATGAGCAGGGGCTGAGGGGGAGGGGGGAAGTAATACCTACTCCCAATTAGTTTTCATTTGCACTGAATACTTCTGTTTTTATTTTAGCTTCTCACCACCTCCCTTCTCTGTGCCTCCTGTCCCCATTTAGTGAGTCTTTGAAGTCTCCTCTTTCTTCTGCCAAAGGTCGAAGAGGAGTGCCTGTCTGGTTGCACCCACATCTTTGGAGGTACCTCACTCCTCCGGTTCCTGAGCCTTTTGAGGATTCTGAAAGTTCAACAAGCTGTTCTCTCATCACTATCTTCTCTGGACACTTAGTTTCACTTTCTCCTACTTTGCTACGTCATGTACTTTTCCCCTCCATTCCCTATCTTCCAAAATGAGCTGTCATCACTTGCATATCGTCATTCCCCGTCTTATTTCTTTGCCTTTATGGATTAATACTTTTCTTATTCTTTGCTGTCATTGAAGTTGTACGGTTTCAGGCAAGAATGAAGGTAAACACGTGTTCAGTCCACTATGTTTTATTATTAGGTTTAAATAAATGTAAAATTTTCTCTTTCGTTTATTCTTCTTTTCTTTTGGGTAGCACAATTCCTAAAATCACATAATGAAGCACTTCATAGGGGCTTAGGAAAATATATTTGGAGACTTAGCTTGGGAATTTGTTTCTGGTTTAAAAGATAAGGTTCATTTATACAAAAAATAATAATAATTTCATTTCATTCATTAGCATATGTCCACAGACAGGGCAAAGCTTAATGCTGAAAAAATTACTTAGATGCAACTTGGTTTTATGAGTTACCAAATAGAAAAGTATAAATGGCCTTATTATTCTGTCAGTACTGTTGCTATACTGTTTCAGATCCTAGGTTTTACACAATGGGAGGTATTGCAAAGTTGTTTTTCCACTGATGGCCCTGCATAGATTGATTCAGAGATAATGCACTGGTGAAGATGGGCTATGTGGTTTCAGGGCAATGGGAATGAGAGCAAAATTTCTGATTAAAGCCTTTTGAATAATTCTTGCTGGAGGCGCTATATCCCATTTGCTGTGAATTGTATATGTTTAAAATCCGAAATATGCCAAAGCAAACAATGAAGATTAAACACACGCACACACACACACACACACACACACTCACACACACACACACACACACACACACACACACAAGCCTGACTTCCCTAGAGAAGTACTGTTCTCTCAAGCTGTTCTTGGCTTTCTTGAACTAAGATTGTCAAAAACATTTCTGGTCAGGTCATTAAGTGGCACACCGTGCTTGGGACACAGTGCCCTGTCCTTCCTAGCATAGTCAGTGGGGCCACACGTAGCACTTGGGACAGCTTATAGAAAGTTCTCCGTCAAGAATTATAGAAAAGGGAAGCCAGAAAGAGTGGATTTCAAATGCCTTTTCTGTCATGTATGTTTGCAATGTTGAGTAGATTATGAATCTTGCCCAAATTCTTTGTTAGAATAATAAAGACATGAATATCCACGAAGATTTTATGAAGATGAAATAAAGTCGCATGTAAAAAAAAATATCCTAAAGTACCGACACTTGAGATAGATGGTATGCTCCAAGCTCTGTGCTTTGCTCCATCCCTTCGGCACATCGCGGTTAAGCCCCTATGCAAATGAAGTACTTTTAGGTTCCTTTTATGTGAGTGGAGGCTAGGCAGGGGGAAGAGGCAATTGTCACACATAATAGTCAAGTTGATTTGTGTGTGCTTCGTCAGGCCCTGACTACACTGAAGCAAGACATGTGTCCTATTTGTGTTTAAATGGTTGGCAAAGTGCCATAATGCATGGGTAGGTGCTTACTAGGTGTTTGTTGAATTGAATTTGTTGTTATGTTGTGATAACCGTAAGAAAAGGGAGAAACAGTGTAGCAGAGTGGTTAAATGTAGGGCTCAGGCGGGACCCAGACCAGGCGTCACATGCTAGCTGCTCTCTTAAATAGTTCGGTGATTTGGGCAAGTTTTTAAATTGCTCTGACCCTCATTTTCCACAACTCGACTCTCTCAGGTCAGCGGTGGTACCACACACAGCTAACTCCTGTGGCATCCAGCCTGCCTGTGCAGCTCCTTCAGGGCAGACGAGGGTGAGGTGAGTGAGGCATTTGCCTCCGTCAGAGAATTTAAGGGATTGCCCAAAACTCAGTAATCGAGATATATGATTGTAGTGTAATATCTTTCAAAATTAAAATGCAAAAGAACCCATGATGAACAAAATGTGAAAGTTTTAAATAACGATTACAATCAGTGACAGTGCCATGTGGAGCCATATTGGGGCTAAGGCAAGTGGCAAAATGAGGAAGCCTGTTTATGTCTTTATTTAAAATTTTTGTATTTTCTTCATTATGGCTTTTTTTTTGCATTAACTTTGATTTAAAAAAAATACCTTGTATCTTGATTCCTGAGATGTTTGGGGCCCTGTTAAATAAATTTCATGCGTGAAGTAGGAACTCACTCTCCACCACCCTGGTCCCTTATTTAAGCGATACAGAATAGAGGTGGCATCACCTTAGAAACTCCAGGTGACAACAAAATGGTTAATATGATTATACTGGTGTTAAGAAATGTGACACCAATAGGTAGATCTTTAGGTAAGTAAGTAAGTAGCCCATGCTGACAGTTGGCTAGGAAAGCACAATTACATTTTTTAAGAATATCCATCGTATGGTTGATTATAATTTCCTTTTAAATGTATGGATTTTGAAGCCATAATAACATTCTTCTTCTCTATAGGTTGATTTTTAAAGTTCTATTTTTGGCAGAATTTACTCCCAGTAACTCAGTTCTAATACCCATAGTTCACTAAATGACAAAGTTCTTACAGGAGACTGATAAGCGTGTGTATGGGAGAACCTGACTGCCTGCTGAATTAGTCTGGCCATGCTGATAACACCGTACTGTGGTCTATGAAGTCTGATAGAAAAAGAGGAATGGAGGGGGAAAAAAAATCAATGCCACAACTTTCTTTCTGGAAGGCTTGTTTACATGCTATATTTTTAGTCTGGTCATAGGAAGTAGGTGTCGATCAAGAAATTTTAGGAAAAGCTTAACTTTCTGCAGCCATATTGTAAGCTTCTGAATATTGTCTTATTTAAATAAATAGTAAGGGAGGAGATCAGCTAGCTTTTTCCAGTGCTGCTATTTTATTTTATTTTATTTATTTTATTTCACTTGTTTTACTGAATAGCATATTTTAGCGGGTGCCTTTGTGTTTCTGGGTTTTTATTAAGAAAGGGTGCTGGATTTTGTCGAAGGCCTTTTCTGCATCGATTGACAGGATCATATGGTTCTTCTCTCTTTTTTTGTTAATGTGATGTATCACGTTGATTGATTTGCGAATGTTGAACCAGCCCTGCATCCCAGGAATGAATCCCACTTGATCATGGTGAATAATTCTTTTTATATGCCGTTGAATTCGATTTGCTAGTATCTTATTGAGAATTTTTGCATCCATATTCATCAGGGATATTGGCCTGTAGTTCTCTTTTTTTACTGGGTCTCTGTCTGGTTTAGGAATCAAAGTAATACTGGCTTCATAGAATGAGTCTGGAAGTTTTCCTTCCCTTTCTATTTCTTGGAATAGCTTGAGAAGGATAGGTATTATCTCTGCTTTAAACGTCTGGTAGAACTCCCCTGGGAAGCCATCTGGTCCTGGACTCTTATTTGTTGGGAGATTTTTGATAACCGATTCAATTTCTTCGCTGGTTATGGGTCTGTTCAAGCTTTCTATTTCCTCCTGATTGAGTTTTGGAAGCGTGTGGGTGTTCAGGAATTCGTCCATTTCTTCCAGGTTGTCCAATTTGTTGGCATATAAGTTTTCATAGTATTCCCTGATAATTGTTTGTATCTCTGAGGGATTGGTTGTAATAATTCCATTTTCATTCATGATTTTATCTATTTGGGTCATCTCCCTTTTCTTTTTGAGAAGCCTGGCTAGAGGTTTGTCAATTTTGTTTATTTTTTCAAAAAACCAACTCTTGGTTTCGTTGATCTGCTCTACAGTTTTTTTAGTTTCTATATTGTTTATTTCTGCTCTGATCTTTATTATTTCTCTTCTTCTGCTGGGCTTAGGCTGCCTTTGCTGTTCTGCTTCTAGTTCCTTTAGGTGTGCTGTTAGATTTTGTATTTGGGATTTTTCTTGTTTCTTGAGATAGGCCTGGATTGCAATGTATTTTCCTCTCAGGACTGCCTTTGCTGCGTCCCAAAGCGTTTGGATTGTTGTATTTTCATTTTCGTTTGTTTCCATATATTTTTTAATTTCTTCTCTAATTGCCTGGTTGACCCACTCATTCGTTAGTAGGGTGTTCTTTAACCTCCATGCTTTTGGAGGTTTTCCAGACTTTTTCCTGTGGTTGATTTCAAGCTTCATGGCATTGTGGTCTGAAAGTAAGCATGGTATAATTTCAATTCTTGTAAACTTATGAAGGGCTGTTTTGTGACCCAGTATATGATCTATCTTGGAGAATGTTCCATGTGCACTCGAGAAGAAAGTATATTCTGTTGCTTTGGGATGCAGAGTTCTAAATATATCTGTCAAGTCCATCTCATCCAATGTCTCATTCAGGGCCCTTGTTTCTTTATTGACCGTGTGTCTAGTTGATCTATCCATTTCTGTAAGTGGTGTATTAAAGTCCCCTGCAATTACCACATTCTTATCAATAAGGTTGCTTATGTTTATGAGTAATTGTTTTATATATTTGGGGGCTCCGGTATTCGGTGCATAGACATTGATAATTGTTAGCTCTTCCTGATGGATAGACCCTGTAACTATTATATAATGTCCTTCTTCATCTCTTGTTACAGCCTTTAATTTAAAGTCTAGTTTGTCTGATATAAGTATGGCTACTCCAGCTTTCTTTTGGCTTCCAGTCGCATGATAAATAGTTCTCCATCCCCTCACTCTCAATCTAAAGGTGTCCTCAGGTCTAAAATGAGTCTCTTGTAGACAGCAAATAGATGGGTCTTGTTTTTTTATCCATTCTGATACCCTATGTCTTTTGGTTGGCGCATTTAATCCATTTACATTCAGTGTTATTATAGAAAGATACGGGTTTAGAGTCATTGTGATGTCTGTATGTTTTATGCTTATAGTGATGTCTCTGGGACTTTGTCTCACAGGGTCCCCCTTAGGATCTCTTGTAGGGCTGGTTTAGTGGTGACAAATTCCTTCAGTTTTTGTTTGTTTGGGAAGACCTTTATCTCTCCTTCTATTCTAAATGACAGACTTGCTGGATAAAGGATTCTTGGCTGCATATTTTTTCTGTCTAGCACCCTGAAAATCTCTTGCCAATTCTTTCTGGCCTGCCAAGTTTCAAAAGAGAGATCAGTCACGAGTCTTATAGGTCTCCCTTTATATGTGAGGGCACGTTTACCCCTTGCTGCTTTCAGAATTTTCTCTTTATCCTTGTATTTTGCCAGTTTCACTATGATATGTCGTGCAGAAGATCGATTCAAGTTACGTCTGAAGGGAGTTCTCTGTGCCTCTTGGATTTCAATGCCTTTTTCCTTCCCCAGTTCAGGGAAGTTCTCAGCTATGATTTCTTCAAGTACCCCTTCAGCACCTTTCCCTCTCTCTTCCTCCTCTGGGATACCAATTATGCGTATATTATTTCTTTTTAGTGTATCACTTAATTCTCTAATTTTCCCCTCATACTCCTGGATTTTTTTATCTCTCTTTTTCTCAGCTTCCTCTTTTTCCATAACTTTATCTTCTAGTTCACCTATTCTCTCCTCTGCCTCTTCAAGCCGAGCTGTGGTGGTTTCCATTTTGTTATGCATTTCGTTTAAAGCGTTTTTCAGCTCCTCGTGACTGTTCCTTAGTCCCTTGATCTCTGTAGCAAGAGATTCTCTGCTGTCCTGTATACTGTTTTCAAGCCCAGCGATTAATTTTATGACTATTATTCTAAATTCACTTTCTGTTATATTATTTAAATCCTTTTTGATCAGCTCATTAGCTGTTGTTATTTCCTGGAGATTCTTCTGAGGGGAGTTCTTCCGCTTGGTCATTTTGGATAGTCCCTGGCGTGGTGAGGACCTGCAGGGCACTTCCCCTGTGCTGTGGTGTATACCTGGAGTTGGTGGGCGGGGCCGCAGTCAGACCTGATGTCTGCCCCCAGCCCACCGCTGGGGCCACAGTCAGACTGGTGTGTGCCTTCTCTTCCCCTCTCCTAGGGGCGGGATTCACTGTGGGGTGGTGTGGCTCGTCTGGGCTACTTGCACCCTGCCAGGCTTGTGATGCTGGGGATCTGGCGTATTAGCTGGGGTGGGTAGGCAAGGTGCTCGGGGGCAGGAGGGGCAGGCTTAGATCGCTTCTCCTTAGGTGATCCACTTCAGGAGGGGCCCTGTGGCAGCGGGAGGGAGTCAGATCCGCTGCCGGAGGTTTGGCTCCGCCGAAGCGCAGAGTTGGGTGTTTGCGCGGAGCGAGCAAGTTCCCTGGCAGGAACCGGTTCCCTTTGGGATTTCGGCTGGGGGATGGGCGGGGGAAATGGCGCTGGCGAGCGCCTTTGTTCCCCACCAAACTGAGCTCTGTTGTCAGGGGGCTCAGCAGCTCTCCCTCCCTTTGTCCTCCAGCCTTCCCGCTTTCCGAGCAGAGCTGTTAATTTCTGACCTCCCAGACGCTAAGTCGCGCTTGCTGTCGGAACACAGTCCGCCCGGCCCCTCCGCTTTTGCAAGCCCGACTCGGGGGCTCTGCTTGGCCGGCGAGCCGCCCCTCCGCCCCGGCTCCCTCCCGCCAGTCCGTGGAGCGCGCACCGCCTCGCCGCCCTTCCTACCCTCTTCCGTGGGCCTCTCGTCTGCGTTTGGCTCCGGCGACTCTGTTCTGCTAATCCTCTGGCGGTTTTCTGTGTTATTTAGGCAGGTGTAGATGGAATCTAAGTGATCAGCAGGACGTGCGGTGAGCCCAGCGTCCTCCTAAGCCGCCATCTTGCCGCAACCTCCGCCTTTGTGTTTCTGTAATGGTGCCCCTTTTGGATTCAGAAAAGCCAGATGAGAAGCCTGATGCTGTGGGAGCAAGGTGGGAGGAACTGCTGGTTCAGAGTAAAATGATACAGCTGGATTTTCCCAAAGCTCAGGACTTAAACATCAAACTGTGCTGTTAGAGCATCTGAGATATTTGAGGATGAGTTTTTCAATTTATGCTCAAGATGGATAGTCTACGCACAGCACTCTCTGAAAAGCATTTTGCCACATGCTGGTGTGTAGCAATATCTAAGTGTCATCTTTGGAAGAGGTGCTCTTGCTTTCTCCTACTTGGATACTTTTGGGGGAAGGTCTCTTTTCAGGTTCTTCTCTCTCCACTGTTCCCATGGAATGTTTGACACTCTCCGGAAGAGCTCAATTTTGAATATCATTTAATAGAAGCCTTGATTAAATGAAACTTACCCATTCAACTTTGTGTTAATGATTTGTTCGCTACCTATCCAGGTCCTTCATTTGTCAGGTTGTTTCAGAAACCCACTTGTTACAACCAGAGTATCACAATACACGAGTGTCCCTAAATGTAACTTACCAACAGAATATGGCATTCCCCTCCTATGCTGGTCTTGAAATATTGGGCCGAAGATCAGAAAGAATAATGATCAGTTACTAAGCATGTAAATCAAGCAAAACAGCAGCGTGAGGATCAGGGCTGAGTCGGACATGCAGTTGAGGCATAGATATTTTAACTAAGTCGTGTTTCTGTAAGTCTGAATGCAATTATAACTGCATAATGCATTTTCAGGTAGGACAATGTATTATCCCAGGATATGAAGTGAACAGGTTAAATCAAATTCCTGTTCTACCTTCCCTCTCATCCTCTGTTCAAATATACCATAACCTGCATTTTATCACCCTCATCCAAAGAGTGATGGTAGGATACTAACTTTTATCAAATAGTTGCTATGTAAGTAATAGACCATGTTTTCTAACAGTGTTGTCTAATTCAATTCTCCAAACAATCCTAAGAAGAATGGAGTTATATTAATCCTGTATTTTATGGTACACGTTTTAACTCATAAGGAAATAATTTCAGAGACGTTAAGTATCCTGCTCATAGTCCCACAGTTAGTAAATCTGGAGAGACTTAAATAGAAGCTGGAAAGGGAAATACAAAATGAATTTGATGATCGACCCATATGTATGAAATGTAAACTGTCAGAGTCTACAAAAAGGTCCTGAATTAGAGGCTCATTTGTCTTGAATCACCTAGTGGCCTTGAACAAACCTCAATCTTTCCAAGCCTCAGTTTCCTGATTTATTTATTTATTTATTTACTTTTTTTTTTAATTTTTTTAATGTTTTTATTTATTTTTGACAGAGAGAGACAGAGCACGAGTCGGGGAGGGGCAGAGAGAGGGAGACAGAATCTGAAGCAGGCTCCAGGCTCTAAGCTGTCAGCACAGAGCCCGATGCAGGGCTAGAACTCATGAACCACGAGATCATGAGTCCCCATTTAGTGAGTCCCCATTTAGTCCCTGAGCTGAAGTCTGACTCTTTATGGACTGAGCCACCCAGGCGCCCCGATTTATTTATTTTTAATATAATTTATTGTTAGCTTAGCTAACATAGAGTGCATACAGTGTGCTCTTGGTTTTGGGGGTAGATTCCCGTGATTCATCACTTACATACAACACCCAGTGCTCGCTCATCCCAACCAGCACCCTCCTCAATGCCCAGCTCCCATTTTTCCCTCTCTTTCCTCATTTAAAAAAGACATATTTAAGTTATCTGATCCCTAAGTTCCCTCTAGGTGACAGATCGTATCTCTCCTTTCCAAGCCTGAAGATTTTATGTTGATGCCTCATCAAGACAGGTGTCCACATTGTGCCCTCCGCGTGGTAGGTACCACTAAACATTGCCCAGGATACTGAAAACTGACAGGCACGTATGCACAGCCCTTACAGTAGTAGCTATTTATCTCCATGAGAAGCAGGGCAGTGTCTTCTCTGAATGAATTATGCTAACAGTGCAGTAGATGATGAAAGACCTTCAGTTTTTGCTCCATGCCATGAAATGTCCCTCATCATCAAAGAGAAGGAGGAAAAAGTGTGGGGTAAATGATACAGGTGAATCTTCCCCCTGGATGGAGACAGAAAAAGCCGTGAAAGTGAAGTGCCTATTTTATTGATAGAGGCAATTTTCATCAGTTTGAGGAGTGATGAAAGTTGATGGCAAGTTGTTCCATCCCCATTTAGTCCTTTCAGCTTTCACTTTATAGCTCTAGCTTTTTTTTTTCTGGGTCAAATGCCATTGCTAGGACATCAGTTATTTGATTCATCTTGACCTGCGGGCTAGAGGTCTGCTTGTAAAATCTTTTCTCTGCCTGGCAAAGGGATGAGCCTCTGAAAGCCATGCTGTGTAGATATTTATAACCTTTGATATTATGAGTTTAGGAGTCATAATAATAATAAGACTTAAGGGTTTGCTCAAGGTGTCTGGCTTATGTCGTCAAGAACAGCAAAGAATCTTTAGTCATTCTCTGGCCTGAACTTACATGAGGTATTATTAGAGACAAGACTCATGGAACACTTACCCCAAATGACTTGTAAATGAAGTGTTATTCAAAGCGTTTTCTATAAAAAAAAACACAAAACGTATTTGTTTTATCAAAATATTACATATTGTATGGGCACTCAAGAATTGGACACTCCTTGGAAGAACCTTCAATATATTTAATATTTCCTGTATATGATTTGCTTCCAGATAAAGTCTAAAGGGAGTTGAAATAATTCAGGAATTTTTGGAGTTTATTTTGTGCGGTGTCTCTATTTTAGATGTGGAGAGACTGCCCATTCTACATGGGCAAGGGACCTTCAGATTTCTACCTCCCATTCTTTCTGACAATATTTTCCCTGGAAAGGTTCAGTTATTTATTTTCTCTCTTCCAGAAGTCCACTATTTTCCTTCTTCCTCCTCTGTCTTTCAATGAAAGTGATACTTACCCTATTCCTAGACTTCATATTTATCTTGTAACCCTTTTCTTTCATTTTTGGAAGGTTTGGTATAGCCAACCTTACCTGTCTCTTCTGGGTTACCTCTCTGTTATAATCTCTTAGCTTCTCCATCCCAACTCGGGGAAACCCATTAAAGTCATTGCCTCAAAATTTCTCAAGTATGGTTGATCTAAAATCTATTGCTTCAGATTCTTATGTCTAAAGTACTTTCCATGACAGCTTTGGAAATAAACAGCCACCAGTCATGCTAGATGGACCTCACAGGAAGTCTTTGGTTTTGCTATTGTTGTGTTGTTACTACCTGAGTATTGTTATTGACCACCTGATGGAGAAGTTTCCAGAAAATGTTCCCTCCAGTGAAAGTTGAAGAAAAAAGGGTTTATTTGAGGACAATGCAGTAGCCTCCCTAGAGATCCTGTGGGTTACTCCAACCAGAATGTTGTTAGGGCCCCTACTGCTGCACCTGTAGACTTAGTTCGATCGAAAGATCCTGTGTGCCTTAGTAGGACTTTTATGTGTTAACTAGTATTGGTTCCTAACGTATCTTAACTAGAAAGAAAAAGTAAATACTCAACAAATTCAGATCGATAACAGTCTCATGTTTTAAAATTAAAGAAATTAAAATCAAGAAAGAACATATTCGTGTTTTTCAGAAAATAAATAATATCAGTAAATAACACAAATGTATATTATATCCATATTTGGAAGAGATTGACACAGAAGAATACACAGGCTGTGCAATAGAAACTAAAGTAGGTGAGGAAGGGAGGGAAATGTCAGAAAGACTCTATAAACTGTGACATGAGTCCCCTGGTGGAAGTTGCAAAGAGAGTATTGGCCTACATCTAGCATTCACTTTGGCCGTGAGCGCTCTATTAAGCAGTTCGTTTCCTTTTAAACGTGTGAAACTTGTCTCATAGGATTCTTAGGAAGATTAAAATAGTTAATAGAAGCAAAGTATTTATAACAGTGCCTGGCGCATGGTTAAGTGTTATACGTTTGTTGTTATTACTAGTGCTGATTCTCCAGAAGTGTTCACTTCCTCTATAGATGGTTGTGTCTATGTCTATGTGCATGTGTGCTCTTCACTAATATATTAGACTAATCCTGAAAGTCACTTTCACATAACATAATAGATAACTCCATCTTTCTCTGTTCTTTGTGAAAAGGCAGCCTCTTAAGACAATGGCGGGAAATTACATTTAGAGCCTTCTGAGTCTGTTTTTTTTTTAAATGTAAATTTAATTTTTGGACTCAGTGTAAAGAAATATATAGTGAGGACAAACAAAAGAATAAAAACGTTATTTTGAACAATTGAGTTAGTAGATCCTTTTCAACAGAATATAAAAATCCTGCGAAATCTAAGGCCATGCTCAGAAACTAATACAAACACATCTAGATACCTGAAACCTTGCAGTTCTAAATGGGTATGTGCTTTGCATTCTACTGATTCTTTGGTCGTAGATTTTTTACTTTGATGTATTAAATCAACCTACATGTGTAACGTGGCTGTCTTTCAGAAGGCAGGCAATGCTAATTCCCCACCCCTTTCCTTTTCTCTGAGGTAGAAATGGAAAGTCAGAAAAAATTTTTTTAATGTTCAGAGAAATAGCTCTTGTATAAATTCGCTAATTACAATAGGCACCCAAATTGCCTTTTTTATTATATCCATAGTATAATAAACCATATATTATGCTTTGGGCCATACAATGTATAAAAAGGCAATAATCAACCCTTTTTAGTGTTTTTTTCACACATTTTTAAAAAAGCAGAGAAAAGTAAATATATTTCTCCACATGGGCTATTTAGATATGTTTCCAAATACAAACCTTTGAGGCTTATGATCACTGAGATAGAAATTGATTTGACTTGCATAATCTGCTCAGTTTTGTTGCACAGAATATAGAGCATTTGGAATGTTTCTGTCCTTAAACACCCAGCAGTGCTTAATGACACTGATGCTCTTAGCCATGTCATTGCTGAGAAGGTAATGTGTGCAGGTGGCTAATTCCTAGGCAGTTCCAGCCTCAGCTTGTCCCAGCTATGACTGGCTGATTCGTTTTTCTACTCCAGGCTAAAAGTGGTCTGCCTCTGTCCACGTCAGCCACCAGATCAGCACTTACTGAGGGTTGCTAAAAGAATACCTTCTTTCCCAACCTGGTTCTCCATGGGGAAGATGTAGTTCTGCCTAACAAAACAGCCTAGGTTTGTTGCCCTTAGAAAAGCAGGGATATTAATAGGATCTGGTCCACATATAGTAATGTTCCAGACTATGTGCCAGACAGTGATTTTGTCTTATTAAAATAGTCTTTTCATCATGATATTTTCCCTTGAGTTTGCTGACCATTTATAAAGCACTTAGCCACAAGTGGCTTATTGATTTTGGTAAAACTGAGTCACAACATGACCATGGCAGGATTTAGATTTGGCTTTTTAAATTTATTTTTAATTAAATTATAAAATCAATCAATGTGATCCTCTTTTCTCTGGTGAGAAATAGAAATGATACAAAGGTACGAGATGTGATTTCTCAGCCTCATTTGACGCAGGTGTATGTGTACTTTTTTTTTCTGTGATTGTAGATTTTGTTTCTCATGAGCCATGCCCTGAATCAGAATTGTTTCCCTGCATCTTTCAAGAGCTGGCAGTGAGAGCTTGCCTGATTGACTACAGAGTGCTTCAATGTTTAGATTATGCCTGTGAGATGAATAGGAAATGGGAAGGCTTGCTTTATTTCTGAACTCAACCGTCACCGCCTTTCACTCAGGCTCTTTGCATCTCTGTGTGTAGGAAAGAAGTGAAGTCATTGGGCACAGCTTTGAAGAGCAATGACTAGGTGTGTTGGGGGGTGGGGGAAGGGGTATTTGTAGTGAGAAATGCTTCCTTGAAAGCCAACAAATAGAAGTGCTTCTAGTGGGGGCTACACATCAGGGGCTGTAAACAAGAATCTGAGGACGTTGGACATCACCATTCCTGAATGAAGGGTGCTGATTGGCTCTCTGCCCATCTGAGGAGTTTTTAAACTTTAATTTTTGCTTCCAGTGTGTAAGTTTTAAGTTGGTAAAGCTTCTAAGGGTATTTTATTAGTTTGTTATTGCTGTTTAACACACCGTCCCAGGACTCATTGACTCAAAATAGCAAATCCTTATTATCTTTATTCTTTGACACATGCTGCATATCGGCTGGGGTTTAGCTAATCTAGACTTGGCTCAGCTGGATAGGTTTGCTTCAGGCTGGGATTGCTTAGCAGCTCTGTTTCTCACTGCAGGTTTTAAGCAAGGTGGGTTGTCTCTGTTCCACATGTCTCTCATTCTCCTTCGACCAGCAGGCGTGCCAGAATAGGTTCTTCTCATGGTGCTATCAGAGGCATGAGGGAGCTAGGTTCAAATATGGCGTACTCATTCTAGTAATTGAAACTGGCCACAAACCCAAGCCCAATATAAGGCAGGGGTTGAAATATATTATGGCCTCTAGAGGCAGAAACTCCATTGTTATATGGCAAAGGGCTTGGGTATGGGGGCAGATGAAAAATTGGAGCCAATGAGTACATCTACAGTGGGGGATCCGTATGAACAGTTTCACGGACATCATATGTGGAGTCCGTGTATGAAGTCCCTGTAGTGTTTCAAATGATCCCTCTTTCCCTTTTTGATTACTTTGAAAGTCTTTCTTCCCAATGCAGTAAGATTACTCTGTTCAGAGTGGATCAATATTTGTGAACTTCTGTCATCCTGGGATAACTCATAAACATGATGCTTTTTTGTCTGTCTCCTCTCACTACCCTGCCTCAACTAGGGTAAAGGGAGAGGCATTTGGGGAGGGAAGGGGACCAGAAGAAAAGGACTTATGCAACATTTTGCAAATATTTATTAAAGAAAAAAAAAGTCAATTCAGGCCGATGCGATGAAAATGAATTCTTGACAAAGATCAAAAAAGGGTTTGGAGTCAGAGTGGATTTATCAAAATGCAAATATTTTAAACAAAACAGGACGTTGCAATTGCATACAGAAGCTATTCCCTCAAAGCCTACTGGGGACATTTTCTAGTTTACATAATGTAATTAAATTCAAGCCTGATGAATTCAAATTTATCCCAAAGACATTATTGGCAACATGATCCCATGTGGGGAAAAGACTGAGGAAGTACCATGTTTGGGGGCCAAGGAGGAATTAGAATATCATATCTGAAGCTCACAGCAATTGTTTGCAAGGATTCTGCTGCACCTCTGTTCAGCAGTGATGGAAAGGGACCTGGGAACCCTTCTGAATCTTGTCTTCAGTCTAAAATCCAACTGCATCCATACACAGAAGAAAATACCTTCAGTATATGCCCAAGGTGATAGCAAATGCACCTTGCTCATGGGGTTTCAATAGCTGTAAGCGATAATGTTTCTTTTTGCTTTGTGTAATTATGATTTGTAAACATCATTTTCATAGTTTAGCTTTATTTCCCTTTTATGGTAACTGCTGAGGCTCCGTTTAGAAATTATATTTCCAGGAGCTCAAATAAAGTTTATTATTTCAGTTATCTCTAAATTGCATCAAATTCCTTGGGTAAGGTAAAATGCTGAACATCAATAGAAAAATGAGCAAGGAATCAGAAGAGAAATTCTCACACACACACACACACACACACACACACACGCACGCACACGTTTCTTCTATAAAAAAAACTTTAACCTATCTTAATAAAAGAAAAATAAATGCAACTAATAATGAAATACTAGTTATTGCTTATAAAATGGGATATACACACAGACACAGGCACAAACGTACACACACATGTCTTTTTTTTAAAGATACATATCTTTTTTAAAGATAATATTCAATGCTGGCAATGGTGGAGTGAAAATAGATACTACATACAGTGCTGATGTGGTTGTAAATTGGTATAATCATTTGAGAGCACAATTGAACACTATGTACCAAAATTCCTTGCAGCAATTTTACCCTTTAACCCAGTAATTGCATTTCTAGGACTTTATCCAAGGAAGCAGTGAGTAATAAGCACAAAAAATAATGGAAGAGGATGTCCATTGCCATTCCATTTATAATAGGGAAAACTTGGAAACCATTAAAGTGTCCAAAATGAAAACAGTGTTTAAATACATGTGATACACTCATAACAGAGGATATTGTTCAACAATTAGGATTATATTTTGCAGGATGTTAATGACATGGGGAAGACGTTGCCACTAACCGTAATTTCAAAATGCAAAGAAATATGATCAACTATTTAATATATAAGCAAAACATGCCATCACGAATGTAAACTGTATGCCAGTTGACTATCTGAAAGGAAATACTATTAATATTCTTGTATGATTTATGGATCCTTCTTTTTTTTCTGAATTTTCCAAATTCTTTAACAAAAGCATATCTTAATTTTACAATTAGTGAAAAGTGCCATTTAAAAAAAATGAACTTTAGAAAAGGATGTATCATTTTTAGCTTAGATAATCCAGAAATGTACTCTGGAATCATCATATCCTTCTATCAGTGAAAAATTATTAATTATTCCCTAGTCATTGAAAACCCCAAATATTTTAGGATCAATATTTCTGGGACAGAAACATATATGAAAGAGGAAACGATGCAGAAATACCAAAAACGTCATGATAAAATCATGGATTTAAATTTGGAAATTAGATAACATACAGCATCCTATTTGCTGAAGGAGATGGCCAGAAGGAAGAGAACATTGGACAGGTAGAAATAGGTTCATTGAGAATTTAGAATACTTGGAGGATAACAGAGCTATAAAAGCAGTTTCCTTTGCCCACCCCCGTTTGTAGTAAGGAGAAGGTATCCTTAATTTACTCTCACCTTCCGATGACCTCGTGACATAGCAGGTGTTGCAGAAGCCAACAAGGAAGGCTCCAAGATGATTTAAGGAACAGATGTCAAGTCTTCCTGCAACCACTAAGCAACCCTGCATGAAAGAATAAATAAAGAAAGAAACACAAGTGAATCGAAGCAAAAGAGTTGCGGAAACCATCCCTCCTCCAGAGAAATTTACTCCACTTCCCATGGATACTTAATGCCTTTGGTTACTTCTTGCTTCTTGAATCACCCTGTATGTGATACAGCTGGCTAGCACCCCTGGCAAGAGCCAGCTAGCTATGCACATCTCTTCTGAAGCTAGGCTGGTTCAGGACGCGTGGGTGGTCAGCTGGTTAAGGGTCCAGTTTTGGCTCAGGTCATGATCTCACGGTTCGAGGGTTCCAGCCCTGCATTAGGCTCTGGGCTGACAGCTCAGACCCTGGAGCATGCTTCAGATTCTGTCTCTTTCTCTGTCCCTCCTCCAATCGTGCTCTCTGCTGGTGCTCTCTGTCTCTCCCTCTCAAAATAAATAAATAAACCTTGCAGCTATGCTGGTTGTATTATACCATGAAATCGGTGTCTTGGTAGGAGCATCTACACAATGGATATTGGCAAAGGCCAATCAGGACTTTGTTTCCCGAAAGAGTCAGTTGTTGAAGACGCCGAAATCCATCTTTTCAGTTTCAGAGCTATTCTTCAACTGCTTGAAGTCATTTCCATTTCCTTGTTTCCAAAGTAACACCAAGATCTTATCCAAATTTGTTAACTTTGCTCCCTAAACTGGGCTTCTTCAAAGTTCCCCAAGTCCCTATATCAAGGACAGTCAATGACCTGAAAAAATCAAAACCCTAAATGATTCTTAATCATACCCACTCCTTCATCACCCCACATCACACATCATCACCTGTCTACGCAGGCAACAAGATCTTTTCAGTAGTTCTCAAGTCAGTCGACTCCTCCTCATCTCTGTACTTACTAAATTATCCTTCTTGGGAATTACTATCTTCTTTTAACTTGTCTCTGGGCTTTGTAAAAGCATGGGATTGAGACTCCACTTCCTCTGTCCCCTTCTTTGCTTCCATCACAGTGTCCCATTGGCCTCTCTTTTTAATGTTTATTTCTTTGAGAGAGAGAGACCAAGAGAGAGACAGAGAGACAGAGTGAGAGCAGGGGAGGGGCACAGAGAGAGGGAGTCACAGAATCCGAAGCAAGGTCTAGGCTCCAAGCTGTCAGCACAGAGTCCCACGAGGGGCTCGAACTCACAAACTGTGAGATCATGACCTGAGCAGAAGTGGGATGCTTAACCGACTGAGCCACTCTGGTGCCCTCCATCGGGCTCTCTTTTTAAAGGTATTACTTCTTTTTGACCCCTGCTTTTAACAGAAAAACCCACTATAGGGAAGAGAAGCCTAAAGAAGTCTGAAATTGTCAGGGATAAAAGCACAAAATGGTGTATTTCTTTTCAATATTATTATATTTTAAATTTACAGAAATTAATATTAAGCCATCAAGATGATGGATGATAATGATGATAGCAGCTATTTATTAAACACCAATATAAGCCAACTATTCAAAACCACAAAGCGAAGTAGGGATTATTATCCCATTTGCAGATGATGAAATGGAATCTCAAAAGGTTAAGTGACTTTCATGGGGTCACATAGCTGCTGAGCGGCAATGCTTGGATTCAGTCCTAGGTCAATGTTACTCCAAACCCATGCTCTTTCTATAGCATTCTGCCTCACCAGCAAGCCCAAGGGGCCCATTGTTCCTGGTGTTGTAACAGTCTTGGTCCAAGCCTGTTAGATATTTAAGGTTCATTCTGGTTTTTTTTTTTTATTTTTCTGACCATATTTCATTGCTAACTCCAACTTTCAAACCTTTGTTTATTCTATCCAACTCTTTCCTGCATGCATATGCATTTACCATTTATTTTTCCATTTCTCTTTTTTTAATATGATTTACATTTAATAAAAACACGCTTCTTAAGTTTAAAGTTTGACAAATATACCCATTTAACCAGCACCTTAATTAAGATGTATAGAATTTCTACAATTGAACACTGTAAAACCAGGTTTGGGAATAAAGCAGTTTCACTGGAATGTTGAGGTTAAGTAATAATAAATGAGTGCCTCAATCTTGGCAATATCTGTCCAACACTCTCCCAATGAGTTGGACAGTAAATTTTAATGACATAAACATTAAGGATGTAAGATAGGAGTTTTGCTAAGGCTCTCCCCATGGCCTGGATAAACCTGTAAGTCTTTCCATCTCTCTTTGCTCTGATGTTATGTTCTATAAGGACAACTGATAATCTAACTAATACTTCTGTTCTTCAGATAAATGATATTAGGAAAGGGCAAGAGTCTTAGAAAGGGAACAATGGCATATCAGTCATTGGATTCTGCAGAATAATTGTACAGACGTAAGAAACGTATGTAGTTTCAGTCTTGTTTAAAGGCAGCTGTCCAATAGCATTCTAGTATTCTGAGAACTGTCATTTCTGTAAGGCTTTCAACTGATAATACTTGCCACCAAATTCTGTTTAAATTTAGGCTTGGACAGAAGTACCTAGGTTGTGTGTGGGCAGGGAGGGGGGTGTTTGTACATACACTCTTTCCATGAGTAAAAAGAAAAGATTAGATTTGAAAAGATCTTGTATTTGATAGCTATGGTGTATATGATCATTGAGTCCATAACTTGAACCAAGTATTGGATTAGGTAAGATTTATATTAATAGAACCCCATCTGGATGACCTCCTTACCCGTAACCACAAATCCTTTCAAGTACACTAGTTCAACTACAAATTATATTTCTAGTGAATATAATTTTAGCCCTGTGTTTTTGACTTCAAGGATCTCACTGCTTTACCCTGCCTTCTAACTCACTGAATCCCTTGACTCTACCTTTACTCTATGTGATATATCATCTTTTAAATCTCCTCTATTCTAACTTACTCTTCTTGTCCTTACTACTTAATTCTCTCCTATCTTCCATCCCATAACTGATGTCCCATAGTGGTTTAATAACATTTTCTCTGTTCTCCTGCAAGATCTACCCTGAGATTTGCATCTTATAGCAGATTTATTGTGAGCTGCCAGAAATTAAAAAAAGAGAATCAATGAATCCATGTTTCTTGTGGCCAATGATATGCTACACTCCGAATATTCATTAAAACACAACTTCATCTCTAGAAAGTGTGCTGAGCATACCTCAATACATGGACCAAAGTCATGATTTGGGGTCCTGATATTTCAATAGGCATGTCTCTCATCCATAACAGGTAGGAAATTATCTGGTTGACAAAAACGAATTCTCTTCATCACTCTGGTAATAGAAGAGGTTGTGATTACTAGGAAAACAATATATGAAAATGTAAGGAATATAAGGGTGTCTGGATGGCTTAGTCAGTTATGTGTCTGACTCTTGGTTTCGACTCAGGTCGTGATCTCACAGTTTATGGGATTGAGCCTGGTGTTGGGCTTTTGCACTGACAGCGTGGAGTCTGCTTGGAACTCTCTCTCTCTCTCTCTCTCTCTCTCTCTCTCTCTCTCACACACACACACACACACACACACAAACACACAAATAAATAAACAAACAAACTTAAAAAAAAGTTTTACAAAATATAAGGAATACAGGCTAAGTGTCAAAAACTTTTATTAGTCTTACTGTTTACATGTACATCTTCACAAAATATGACTGGAAAATGAAGGTTGGAAGAGAATACATCTTTGACCTAAAGAGGTACAGCAATTATTTTTTCCTTTTAGAAACCATTAAAATTAATCCCATAACTACTCTCAGTTCACTCCCTGAATGCTCTGAATTTCCCCCAGCATGACTGACTCTTTCTGTTTAACCTGGACTGCCATCTTTCCCTTCTTCACACTGCAGCCATCTTAGATTCTCTTTTTGAGAAGGGGTAGTCTGAAGGCTAGTATACAATACTTCAACATGACACCTCCTAGCGTCAGCTCTACTGAATCTCTTCCAATTCATTAAAAGTGTAATAAAAGACATTACTACTGGAGGAACAGAGACTTATTAACGTTGCCTGGGGTGGGATGGTAAGATTATTGGAAAGGTGTATAGGAAAAGAAACCATTGAATAATCAAAGTCTGCCTTTAAGAATGTGCCTCTCTCTCTTTCCACCCAGCATCCAACACATGTACTCTTCTCTGTGTCTGCCTCTTTTTCTCTTTTACCTTTTTGTGCTTATTCATCTTGCACATGAATCTGTATGACCTGAGTCTATATGACCTTCTAGTTCCAGGACCCATCACCAATTTATAAGTTCCTTCTCTATTTCTTAGTTTATGTTTTTGAGAACAAACATGATTGTCTCAGTTCATCTTTTCAAGCTAGGTCGTACAAGTCATAGGTCTCAGAAAATCCCATTCAGAGGCCACTCAAATCAAATCAGTCTTGTCCAAGGGTGAGTAAGTCCTGCATATTTCATATGAAAAAAATAATTTCCCCAAAGAGGAGGATGCCTTGACAGATACCCTGAAATATGTCAAAGTATCCTATATTTCCCATCAAGATTGATTCCTGACTTATATTTCTAGGAAAGTAAGACAGTAAAATCTCACATACTCACATTACATATATACAGTGTATAGGTGCCATATATATATATATATATATGTATATATATATATGTGTGTATATATATATATATACACATATATATATGGATATCCGTATATGTGGATATATATATATATATAGATAGATAGATAGATATAGATAGATATCTATCTATATATATATAACCTTTTGGAAATGGACACTTATATTTTTCTGAAATAAATGCAATAAGTAGCTTATTTTGTGAAAATACTACCGTGATTATAAAGACACTCATTTTTTGAAACTTTAGAGAAGAAATAAGACACTTCTGGCCACTGCAAATGTCTGTTTATTTCTTTGAGGCAACTCTAGGTAATGGTAATCTAATAATACTCTTCAGTTCTCAAGGATCTTCAAAAAACAGGACCACTTATAATATGACAGAAGTTATTTAGGAAATTTGTAGGCAGGAGAGAATTAAATACTTGAAAAACATTGGGTTTGGGAGCCAGAAATGTAAAATTATACCACACCTTCCTTGCATATAAACATAAAAACTTATGGCATATGCCTTGAAGTGTCATTCTCCCCATTTTTCTCCATGAATCACATATGTGTGTGTGCACATATATATATGTGTATATATAATATATAATATATAAAATATAAAATGTGTGTGTGTGTGTGTATATATATATATATAATTTCAGTGCCAGTATTTGTGTGGCACAGACTCCATCATTTGAAGGTTAATCTGGGTCAATTGTCAAACAATCAGCCATTAAGTTTTGATTCTTTAATTCAATGCTCGGCTCCCATGACAGCTAAAAAAACTGATTTACCCTGAAACTGGTTGAATTGGTGATTCCCAACTAGATGAGCCCAGCCATGCAAGACATCTTTTTCTTTTTCTTTTCTTTTTTTTTTTGTTCTTTCTCGCTGTGTTTCATTGGGTGAAACGTAGATAGAAAACCCAAACAAGGAGTATTCTTGCCTGTACCAGAGATTTACAGAATTACTGCATATACTTTTCACAGTCACATGATTATATGGGAGCCTTATTGCCATAGAATAGTTAATGTTTAACTATTCTATAACTGAATCTATAACCATATGGTTCATCACTTTCTTGATTAAAGCCTTTGTAGTTTTCCAAATCTTTATTGCAAGTTCATGATTGCCTCCAAGCTACCAGCCCTATTTCATTTTATACCAGTTTTCCCTGCTTCTCCTTATTGAATATGTTTTAGCTCTTGTCCCCATGCTCCTTTTTCTTCTGGGCCTCTGCACATGCTGTTAACCATGACTTATTTTCATCTGATTCATTCCAAATTTTCCTGCGCTCGTCAATTTATGTGTCTCGTTCTCAAAAGTCCTTCTCTAACCTCCCTGACTTCCCACCTTTTCCTCCCTTTCTGCCTATCTGCCTACCTCAACAGATTATGGCAGCCATTGATCTACATCCCTTTATAATTTTCCATCCTCTGGAACACTGGAAGTTCTATGAAGCCAAGGACATTATCTGTCATGATCACTCCTATATCCCTGGTCCCAAGAATAGTACTTGACAAATGGGTGTTCAATTAATATTTGTCAAATTAGTGAATAAATGAAAACACTTAAATACTTCTAGACTAAGTATTGGACTTGAAAATAGGTGGTAAACCACTCAGTTCATGTCCATGTTCTGTTGTTGGTGACATGTAGTCAGAGGTTAAGAAGGCCTTACTGTTGATAGTTTCTTCAAGATAGACTCTCCACACATATCTCTGCATCACAGATTTTTCCAAGGCAATTTTTTCCCTTTTCTCCAGAAAAAAATTGTCTGGTTATTTAACTAAAACAATGTAATTTTAAAAGATATGTCTTATGCTTATAGGCTCTAAAGAACATGATAAATTACTCAGTTTGAAAGGATTTCTCAAGGAATTTTATACTTTAAAATTATGAAATTCCTTCAAGCTAATGTATTTTTTCATGTTTAAATTAATTAGGGCCTTTTTCTCCTTTTTTTTTGTCTTAAAAATGAAGAGAAAAATTTCCACTACATAGAAACCCTTGTGAGACTTTTATTGTCTTTTCAAAGTAATGACACCTTCTAGAAAAGATAAAATGCTGAGTGATTACCTTTGTTGAAAAGAAAGAGGAAAGCATCATGATTGAATATCTCCTGGCCGACCTGACAGCTCTGAGCCATCACCATTACTCAGACAGAGTACACGGACCAGGGCATTCATTTAAATTCTGGGCTTTCTTTTCCTCACGTTAATCCCAAAATCAATGAGTTACTGGGTAAAAGGTGGGCTTTCGTTCACAATTATCCAACAATTTCAAGGGCTTCCTGGGGAATCACTGTACTCTCTTTTTTGGGAAATTAGTCTTGTTTGTCTGTGGGGACTTAGGACTTAATTTATAACACTGAGCATTTACTGAGTATCTGCTCAATGGCAGTGTCACTGGATGGGTTCTCTGAGAAACGGACTCAGGTGAAGGTTAGAATGAAAGATGTTTATTAGAGAATGCTCTAGGTCAGCATTGTGGAAGGGAGAAGAGGAACAGGAGTGGCGACAGGGAGAAGTTGAGCTGTGATATAGAAGCAAAGACATAGTTGGATGCTTCAGAGCTTAAGTGGCCCAAGTTGACCAAGTTGTTCCAAGTTTGTCTAAGATGGCCAGGCCTTTTTACTCCCACATTGATCCTTGGATATGGTTCGCCACAAAGAGGTGAAACCTTAGAAGTGCAGTTCCCACCAGATGATACAATAAAGATGTTGCAGTTGAGAGCCATCTGTCTACAGCACTCCTAGGAGTGAACAACAAGTCTTTCATTTCAGGGAGATCTCGACAGTATGTTGCAGACAGACATTGTAAAAACGCTCAGTGACAATAAAATTAATGAGACATTAATTTTGCCAAATGAGATTTCACACTATGAACAGGGAGACATATACCTAGCGGGACTCAAGAGATAAAGCAGCGTTACTCTCGAGGTATAAGAAAAGTAGTCACTAACTGTGACTGGCAATCAGGCAAAGCCTCCTGGGGGAGGAGTGTCATGTGAATGGACCATCAAGGATGAGTAGCATTTAAGCAGGCTAAGAAAGTTAAGAGGAGAGCATTATGCCAGGCAGGGAGGAATATGTGTTGGCAGATGGACAGTAGAAGTTTGTGATATAGAGAAGGGTAGAGATAACGGTGAAAGGGAAGAAGGACAAAACAGATGAATTTAACAGCAGAGATCTTTGAATAAAATCCTGAAGATACTTGAAAATGCAAGAGAGAGAGAGAGAGAGAGAGAGAGAGAGAGAGAGAGTTTTAACCAATGGCTTCAGGTTGAAGTTGCATGAAATTTTTATCAAATGTGTAATGTTTTAGTCATAGAAAGTAAGAACTGGAAAAAATTGAAGAATCTGGCAACATTTCCTCATGGCATACAGTCAATTGAAGTGAAGTAACAGACCCTCCCTTGTTAGTTGATACTCTGCAATCCTCCAAAGTCTCCAACACTCTCTATAAACATATATCTAGCTCACTCTGTACAGCTGTGTGACTTCCATCACTTCTCCGTGTGGGATTTTACATCGGTGACCCTCACTCATTCCCACACCATTATTTTTTGGATTAAGAAACCAAGACCCAAATGAACACATAACCTCCTCAAGGCCTGTGTCTACCTCTATCTCAACTGAAATCTGCATCACATTGCCATAATTTTAAGCTATAAGCTAAGGCTGTGATGCATGAGTTATCTATTGATGCATAGAAAAAAATTACCTCAAATTCAGAACCTTAAAACAATAATAACTGTTTCTTATCTCATGCAGTTGCTATGGGTGAGTAATCTGGGAGTTGCTCTATTGGGTGGTTCTGACTTGGAGACTTTCATGAGTTGCATTCATGGGGGCACCGGGGTGGCTCAGTTGGTTAAGCATTTAACTGTTGATTTTGGCTCAGGTCATGATCTCATGGTCATGAGTTTGAGCCCTGCTTTGGGCTCTGTGCTGACAGCATGGAGCCTGCTGGGGGTTCTGTCCCTACTTTTCCCTCTGCCTCTCCTCACTTGCCCTCTCCTTCTCTGTCTCTCATAAATAAATAAATAAATAAATAAATAAATAAATAAATAAATAAAATGTTGATCATGGTTGCAGGCACCTGAAGACTTGACCTAAGTTGAAGGATCTACTTCCAAGGTATCTTACTCAGATATTTGCCAATTTGATGCTCGATATTGGCTGGAAATCTCAGTTCCTTGCCACGTGTACTTCTTCATAGTGTTTCTCCACTGTCCTCAAAGTATGGCAGCTCACTTCCCCTACAGTGTGTGATTTAAGAGAGAGAAACAGAACTCACTTTGTCTTTATGACCTAATTTTGAATGTCACACCTGTTCATTTCAGCAAAATCCTATTTGTTACACAGTACAGTTCTATTCAGAGTGGGAATGGACTATACAAGAGTGTGAATACTAGGAAACGAATTACTGGGGATTATTTTTGGAGGCTTCTAAACAAGAGGAAAGGGAACACATTACGTTTTTGTTTTCTTCACCAGAGCCTGCCATATACGTTGGCTCTTGGTGAGTTCCTTTTCTAGGTCCCCATGGCTATAGGTATGAATTGACTTTCATGTAGTCAAAATGTGATAACATTTTATAAAGTCATGCCAATTTTTTTTTACTAAATTAAACTATGGTCAGCATTGAAAACAATAATGCCAAAAATAATGCATATAAATAAAATTACATTTCAAATACACGTGTATTAAACCAATCTTTCAAAAATATGACAGAGAGGGCTGATACTACCATTGGTTTAATGGTTCTTTTATTCCATCATTAAATCCAACTTTCACATAATCTAATTACCAGGGGTCCGTGAAAAAGTCTAGATTTCTTATGAATTACATTCTATGTTTAGAACAGTTCCAGATAATGCACTAAACATCAGTGTTCGTGAAGACAATATAAACAAAATTGTGACCTTGTATTTAAATTATATAATCTGTGTATAGATTTTAAAGCAGTTTTCCTGTTCAGGACAGAAGAGGTATTTATGTTTCCTGTGATTTTATAATTTAAATATAAAGTGTGAGGATTACCTCCATATTGGAGTAGCAATAATAATGTCCATCTGCATAAAAGCTCCTGACCACAAAGGTGAGTCTTTGTTTACCTTTTGAAAGTGCTCTCCCAAGAAGCTATGGCTACCCATTTCCAATACAGAGAAGACCAGTTGATCAGATAGCAGCAAAACTAATGAAAACCATCATGGAAGTGACAGCAAGATTAATTAAGTTCCTCCAAGCCCTATTCACGTGTGGCTGTGCAGAGTTCCTTTGGGTACTGCTGCAGTTAAATGGTATTCATGGTGACAAATACTGTAGATTTCCAGAACTGACACTTTTGAGTCAAGGGTAAAAATCACATTCGGTCATTTTATCCACCAGAAGGATCGAGATGAGCCCTTAGGATTATTAGTATGCTTGAGCAAAGCCAGGATTGAAATTGAGACATAATTAAAAGAATGTTGGAACTGTAATATTTTGTTTTCCATTTACACATTTCCTTTATGTGTTTTAGACATTTTGACAGAGGAAGCCAAACAAATTTCCATCTACTGTATTTGACTGGAGGCACAGAATTATGCACACTTGGAAACACTTTCAATTACTTGGTGAATTCTTGCAACAGTGGGGCAGAGTTGCACATCTCTCTGCTCACTCTATATAGTTATTATCACAGTATATATAAAAATGGAATGTCCATGGCCTAACGCATCCAAATTTACTAGAGCTGTACTCAATTTATCTTGAAGGATCTTTTTTTTTTAAAGCAAAAGAAGAAATTCAATATGATGTTGTTTTCTTCTTACATTTTGTTTGCAAGCACATTTGTTGTGGGGCTGGATGGGGAGAGGGCTGATTCTCAAATTGCTGCCCAGGAACCATAAATGAATTTTATTTTAAGAAAAATTGGAAACCTCTGGAGTGTATAAGATCTTTCAACCTGCTATACAAGATATATTAACTCATGTTATTGTGTCGCCAAATGTCTTTGGAGGAGGCATATTATTATATTTCTGTCCTTGGAAACATTTTGAGGCTCATTCATGTATTCATTCAGCAAACACTTCCTGCATTATCTGTCAAATAAAATTAAAACCCTTTGACCTGGAATGTGAGATCACATCCAACAGGGCTTCTGTGTTTTCCTCTCCAAATTTACTTTGCATGAAAATCTCTTAGGAAACTTGCTCCTTAAATTCAAATTTGTTCTTGCTCTCCCAGACATATCATTCACAATCCCATCCTGGGTTTTAGTCATTTGCAAAAATTTCCTGCATTTTATCAAACTGAACTGATATTGAAGACCAAGTTCAGGTTCCACCCCTTCTCTGTAGCTTTCCAGGTTTGCCTGGAGCCATCTCATAATTTTACCATTTACCAAACCCTTACATGCATGTCCTAGATTGTTCATTTGTTGTTTACTTTATAGTACCTTCGTTTTTACTTGTATTTTTGGATATGTGTTTCATCTCCTTCAGTAAGCTACCGAATGCTTTTTGGAGTAGGGTGGTCATTTAAGCATTACACTTCAATGCTTTGTTATTTAGGATCGCTACTTTTAATTTTTTTTTTTGCCAGTGACAATGATAATAGTTATAATAATCTCACTTCCTTTTAATGAGGCACCAAACTACGTAGTGTGGTGCTACTAAACTTGTGATGTGGTATCCATCATTTTTGGAGACAGTATCTACACAGACATAAAGCAATCTAATAAAAAAAAATAGATAAGTAAACAACTTCTTGAGGGGTTTGGGGGAAAAGATATAGAAATGGCATGTCAGGCAAATAGTCTGAGAGCCTACAGAAAGGAAGCTGGTGATACTTCCTATTATAAGGGAATCAGAACTATCTATCAATCAGGGCAAATGTACTCATAAAAACCACCGATATGAGCAGCTAGGGGGTTGTCTAGTTTCCCCTGAACTACTCTCTGCTTTAACTCTCTTCTGTTCTTGACTCTGGTACTTGCTTTCCATATTGGCCTCCTGATTTGCTCTACCCATGAATTTCTTTAAAAAAATTTTTTTTTGAACATTTATTTATTTTTGAGAAACAGAGAGAGACAGAGCATGAGAGGGGGAGGGGCAGAGAGAGAGGGAGACACAGAATCCAAAGCAGGCTCCAGGCTCCGAGCTGTCAGCACAGACCCTGATGCAAGGCTCAAACCCACCAACCGTGAGATCATGACCTGAGCCGAAGTCAGACATTTAACTGACTGAGCCACCCAGGCGCCCCTACCCCCAAAATTCCTGATCTGTCTCTTGCCCGATACCTGATCAGTCCTCTGGTTCTTAGCTATCCTCTCCTCAGAGCTTTGGGATTTCTCTCTCTAAGATTACTTTTGACATCTCTTCCTTTTCTGTGTAATTCTGATCCTTGTCTCCAACCACAGCAAAGTTTGCTGCTTCCTAAATCATGGGCAATGTTTGATGTTAGTGCTATACTCTCGTCACTAACGCAATAGGCCATGTCCTTGCCATACATTTCTGCGATGTTTCTAGAGTATGTAAAGCATTCTAGGAATTAACATATATTTCACTTTTTCTGTGACATCAAAGAAGCCTACATTGTACCTGGGGGATATTGATAATTGTAAAGGTCACTGAAAGCCAATCTGATAAATACTTTAAATGGAGTTATGTAAAGAATGTGTGAGTGCTCATTAGGGGAACACATGAGTCAGACATAAACCCAGGGAAGACTTCTTTTTTTTTTAAGTTTATGTGTTTGTTTGTTTGTTTATTTAGAGCTTGTGGGGGAGGGAGGGGCAGACAGAGGGGGAAGAGAGAATCCCGAGCAGGCTCTGTGCTGAGAGTACCCGATGTGGGGACTCGATCCCATGAACTAGGAGATCATGACCTGACCCGAAACCAAGAGTTGTATGCTTAACTGACTATGCTCCCCCAGATGCCCCCCAGGGAATACTTCTTAGAAAACCAAATACCTGAGCAGTTTGGGATGGTGAATATAAATATCTAGGCAAAGGGGAAGACAAAAGGGCATTCCTGGTAGAATATAACTATATTCTCAGGAAGATCAGAATGGAACATCATCTAGAAGTAGAAGACTTTTGAGATATTTACTCACTCAACAAATATTTATTGCATGCCTGCTGTTGTTTAGACACTAGATGCAGCATGACCATGGTAGACATGCCCCTTCCCTTATGTCCATTGTACTGAAAGAAGTGTAGTCCATGAATAACATAAAGGATGGGTCCTTTTCTCTGCATGGAGAAAGGTAGAAGATGTTCTAAATTCTACAAGATAAGCTGATAAGCAGAATCCCAGAGAATGTACGCTTCTTGTAGACAGAGATTTCTGCAATTTCATCAGTGTCCCTTGAGCACCTAGAACAGTACTTGGGACATGAATACCCAATGACTATATGTTGAATAAATAAACATGCCTGGGCCACAGTCAGTTCCAAGGTAAGAATTCAAACAGGGCTCCCAATGCTAGTTACTAATTATTGTAAAAGAATTGCTATTAACTGACTATCAGAATAGGCAGGACTACATATAGAAGGGATTTATTGGACGACTCCAAAGTCAGAGAAATTCAGATGGACAGAATTTTGGAATATTATAGTATTAATAGTTTCTTTATTCTCAGCTCAGTATTAGCACTTCTTTTCTTGTAGGCAATTTACTTTCCAGACTAAGGTCCACTTGATGGAAGCATCAAGTGACAATCTAGGAATAAAAATGATTTATGAGTTTCAGCAGTGTCTATACAATCTAAAAAATTCATCAAAACACTGCATGGATCAATTGAACTAGGCATTCATTCTCTTACTGACCAATCACGTCTCTCTCCCCTTTTCAAACTGTTTTAACAGTGGTTGGCGATGTATCAAAGGCAAACTCAAGCTTAAAATCAAGAGCCTTCCATTCATATTTCAACAAATATTCAGTCAACAAATTGTTATGCTTCAACAAATATTCAGTCACCAAGTACCCATATATTTGGCCTCTTGCTTTTACAATGTCCCAGAGCTCAGTGTGGACCCTCTTCTCTTCTGAAGTTGAATACTCCTTTGAAGATATCATATGGTCTCATGGATTTAATTACCATCTATAAAGTGGTGACTTTCACATTTAAATATCAAGCCCAAACTTCTCCCATGAACTCCAGACCCATACAGCCAAACTTCTACAGAATGTTTCCACTTGAATATACAATAGAATCTTAAACTAGGATGCCCCACATTGACCACCTCCAAATCCCTCCACCCAAAGCATGTTCTTCCACAGCCTTCTCCGTATCAGTTAGTAGAAATCCCATCCTTCCAAATGCTCAGTCCCCAAATTTTTGTGACCCAATATTATTATTATTTTTTACTTTCTCTTCTATTACCTATCCAACTCACAGGACAACCTACTGGCCTATTTTGACACACATACAGACTCTGACCACGTTTTGCCACCTCTACTGCTCCTACCATGACCAAACCACCATCTCTTCTAGATTATCACAAAGTCTTCCTAAATCATCACCGTGCATCTTCCCTTGCTCCCTTTTATCCATGCTCCATGCAACAGTCATAGTAAACCCATTAAAATATGTCAATCAGGGGTTCCAGGGTGGCTCAGTCTGTTAAGCACTGGACTTCAGCTCAGGTCATAATCCCACCGTTCCTGAGTTTGAGCCCCACATTGGGCTCTGTGCTGACAGCTCAGAGCCTGGAGCCTGCTTCGCATTCTGTGTCTTCCTCTCTCTCTCTCTGCCCCTCCCCCACTTGCACCCTGTCTCTCTATCTCTCTCAAAAATAAATAAATATTAAAAAAAAATTTTTAATGTCAAATCAAGTTATTCCAAAGGCATTCTATAGAAGTCAGAAAAAAGTCAAAATCCTTATAATATGGCCTACAAACTCCTACTGAATTAGGCTCCATGTGACCTACTTGACTTCATTTTTTTTTTAATTTTACGTGTAGTTGACAATGTTTTTTTTTATTAAAAGATAATCATGATCTAATATGGAGAATGGATTGGATTTGGGCAAGCCTGGAATTAGGAACCCCGGATAAAATTTTATTGCTGCAATATAGTAAGGAATGAAAGTGGACTAAACTAAGGCTCAGGGGAAGGCAACCGAAGACGCAACTTTGCTGTGCTAACTCAATGCTAAATTACTGCTGCATTCAGCTATGGGAACTCGAAAGGACAAGCGAGCTCACAAACTGTGGCCCTGCAGTACCACCTGGCATCTGTATTGTGTGGAATTTAAGAACAGCTGCTGCTAAACATGGACAAGTTCAATTTGTGTAAACATTTTGCATCAAACACTATCAACTTCAAAGAACTGACTATAAGCACATAGAAAAGTATGATGTTTTACACCTAATATGGTTGTATTCAGCATGTTCACTCATTTATTCACAAATATTTATTGAGTAGGAACAAGTGCTGGGTACCCTCGTAGGGATGGTGGATACAGCAGTGAACAACAAACAAAAATCCCTGCCCTCATGGAGATTCTATTCCAGGGGGAAGACACGTAGGTAAACAGAGGTCTACAGTAGTGTGTCGGGCAGTGACAACCCTTATGGAGGGAAACTACTCTGATAAACTTTGTAAAAAAATTTTTTTAAGTTTATTTATTTATTTTGAGAGAGACAGAGACTGTGCAAGTAGGGGAGGGGCAGAGAGAGGGAGGGAGAAAAAGAATCCCAAGCAGGTTCTGCACTGTCTCCACGGAGCTCCAAGCAGGGCTCGAACTCATGAACCTTGAGATCATGACCTGAGCTGAAACCGAGAGTCAGACATTTAGCTGACTGAACCACCTGGGCGCCCCACTCTGACAAACTTTTGATCAAGACTCAGCGATGAGGTATCCAGGCTGGCAGCTACCCGGATAGTCAAGCAGAGAGAAAATTCTCCTCTTGCCATAATGTTTTCACTCAAAATATGTGACTGGTTTTAGGGCATCTTTTGTTTTAATCCTGATAGGTATATTACTATCTGGCAAGCAGTGACCTGATTCCCCTCAGGATCCCCCAGCTTCTCAGACCTGCTTACGGAGAGAGAAATGTCAGGAGTGTGAACCAGGTCTGTCCCTGCAAGCTGCTGGGTCCTCTCCTGGACATGACATATAGAAGCATGTCTCAGGCACAGCCAGCATGTCCATAATCCATGTCTAGCCAACATCAGCTATGCCTTTATTTGGATGCTATTCTGTTTTAAAATAAAAATACTTGCAGTTTTTTCCTTTATAAATATAAGGCATGCAAATAATTTTAGGGGAAACAATAAAAAGTATAAAATTAAAATAAAAATCACTTGTTTTCCATCCAGAAATAGGCACTGTTTCTATCCGAGGCCTTGATATTCCCGCTAACCCTTAACTGAGAAGGGTGGGGCATACACCTTTAAATAAAGCAGATGCCTTCCTTTTTTTGGCTGAACAGAATTCCATTGCATGGATGGAACACTCAGTTGCCTCTTGGATGCCACACTTCTCCAGAGGCTACATGCTGCTGCTCTTTCAGGAATAATCCTCTATAGACCAGGCAGAGGGTGGAATGTTCTATTATCAAATACTCTCCACTTGCATATTTGTGCCCATGTAGACAGGTATTTTTTTCTGGAACACTCAGTAACATAGTTTGATTGGGGAAGACCTTTACCTGAGCCACTATAAATGGGTAATTTATAATTTATTTCTTTGAATAAAGAAATCTCCTGGGAATGCCTACATAAATTCCACATACAAATAATAAGACGATTACACTTTACTGACCGCACCATTGAGAAAACTGCTTAAAGTCTCTGAGCCTCAGGTTCGTTTGTCTTCAGCGTCAGCGTCCTGTTCATCGGGACATTGATAATATCCACCTTTTTTACATGTCAATTTGTTAGAAAGAAAGATGACGTAAGTGAAAGTACCTTGTAACTGCAAAATGCCATGAAAATGTAAGGTGTTATTAATTATTAAGACAGTCCTTTAGTGTCTTAAGCCTCCTGTTTTAAACTCAACTCTCAATGCTTGCATCTTCTAACTACAGGAACAGAAAAGGACCAAAAACTGTAGCATTAAACTACAGTGCCCCCTAGCCCATGTAGGAGGTCAGGACAGTTCATGAGCTTCATGAATAAGCTCTACCACAGATGGTTCTTTTGCCTGAGGGAAGGACCATTAATTGTACTTTTGGATGATTTCCATCTGTCCAAAAGGAAAAACACTTATGTGTTTCCCTCAGTAGTTTCCTGTAACGTTCTTTTTATTTCTAATTTTTAAAAAGGAGCAAAAAAGTATTCCTTACTATTTGTATTTTCTTGCTCCAAACTGCTTTCAATGAAGAGTGTTTCTAAAAAAAAAGAATCACTGGATTTATCCTAAGACTCGTGGTAATGTTTCTGATTTAGAGATGATTACCATTCGCATTTACAAAATTCTTTATAATCCATCGCAAGAGGGGATATGGGTCATAGTGCTTTTTTCACAGAGAGGAAACAGGGGGTTTAGCTTCTTTGCGAGATTGCACAGCAAACTGCCATTATGAGCTCCAGCCCACCAGTTCCAATATGCATTAAACCCACAAACAGAGACAGGATTGTGCAAAGAAAGACCACGGATTATTTTAATATCACACCGTAGAAATATTTGCTACCATGGCTTATAAAAACCTGTATTGAAAATAGATCAATTGCGTCCTTCTATAAGCTGTAGTTCTTTTGTTATCTCCAGCTCTTAATTTTATAGATTTTTGTAGAAAATTTTAAGTTTCGATAGTTCTGTAGGTAAATTGGATGCCAAAGTGATGAGTCCTTAGGAAACTGAACGTATTTTATGGGTTTATTTTCCATGCTGAGCATTTAAGTATTAATCAGCACCGCTTTCAGGGATTTCTTTCTAACATCCTTTTCTATGTAAGGACTGCAATTCATTAGACCATTGGAGGAGCCAGAGGCTTTGCTAAGCTTTGCCTTTCTTGACGGCTCCTCTCAAATCTAACGAGAGTTTGTGTGCGCTTGTGTGTGGGTGTGTCTATATTATGCTGGTGACCAGACTTGAATGATGACACAATCTTGGTTGTCTTTCAGGCTAAATTGTCTCTCCTCTTTGGGGGTCAAAGATCATTTCAGCTTCAGTATCCTTTCTACTACCTACTATGGGAAGCAGCAAATGTGATCTTGTGAAACTGAGGGGTGACTTTTATCACGTTATTTTTCTTTACATTTCTCTATCAACCTCGCTCAGAATATACTCAAGAAATAAAAATAACTCTTCCCCAACTACTAGGTTTCTTTGATCTGGTCATTTCTAAGGGAAAACCTCCATTACCCTAGCAATGGACCCTTGAATGTTTTTGTTTTTGTTTTTGTTTTCTCTTAGGCAGGAACATCACAAGCAACAAACCCTCAAGCCCACAGCAAAGAGAATGCAGACACAGGACACCATTCCTTTCCCCCGCTGCTTTTTTAACTTAGGGTGGCAGGCTAAATTTTGGCGAGAATGATGGCATTCGTGGGAGGGGCGGGATAAAATTGTGTTGTCTAATTACACGTTAATGGCAGAACTCGCCTTAACCTCTTCCCCTCCCGCGCCGTGGTGAATTTCCCCCGTGTGCTCCCTCGTGGATCCGGAGACCCTGCTCTCTTTAAGAGAGCCTCCCGCGCCCCTCACTCCGCCCCCTCCCAGGTCTCTGGGCTCGTCAAAGCTTCCCGAGAGCCATGGTTGGTCCAGGCAGGCAATCGGAGCACCTCATGGAGCCGCTGCTATCCGGGGGTGGGGTGCGGTGGGGTGGGGGGGTCTGTTTGTAGTACTCTCAGTCCTGATGTCACAGGCGCGGCAAGGACATCGCAAGGAGGAGTCGGATTACAGTAAGGATGGGCAGTGCAGCAGGCAGCCGGAGCGCACGCTCCAGCCGCCGGGGACCGTAGCCCGGGAGAGGCAGCCTGCAAGGCGCTCATCCCGCGGAAGAGGCACGCTGGGCGCTCGCTGCTCTCCACGCCGGGGACGTTTCCACCGAATGTAGCATGAAACGGCTCTGCTCTGCGTGTCAGCCTTGGGGACGAGCTGATGCTGAAGACGCCGCGGTGGGGTTCCAGCTGTCTGATTAATGAGAAACATAATGTATTTTGGTGAGTGTTACCTCTGATGATGTAATTCTGGGGGTGGCCGGCTCTTCACCAGGGCAGACCAGCCTTTAAAAAAAAAAAAATCTTTAAGCCGCGAGAATATATTACGTTAAATCTACCTCCAGTTGGCAAGTGGAGGACCAAGCTGGTGCAGCCTTCAAAGCTTCCTTTGTGCTACAATTGGGGCTGTTTATTAGTCGTGTGTGAGTTTAAGTTGGAAAAGAAAAGAAACAGGGCGGGGGTGGATAAACTTTGGCTTGATATCGTCTGCATGAAGTTGGCTTTTTAGCTAGGTGAAGGAGAAATGGTGCGGCGTGGGAAGTCATGAGCTAACTCAATGGAATGTAAAACTAAGTTCCTGTACTATGGATGCTGTGAAATCTTAGTCAATACCAGCGTTTCATTAAGCATTTTGGTTTTTCCCGAATTCTGAGCCAACAAGGAAAAACATTCTTTGGTGTGCAGGGGTTGAGCAGCTGAGGACGCTCCTCTATGCCATCCCGTTTTCCTTTTGGCTAGAACAGCAATCGCACAAAACGCATAGTATTTCAAACCTTTAGAGGTCTCGAAGCTGTTAAATATTTCTGCAGTTTCTGTGCCACGGTGGAACCCTCCCTTAAGATTTTCAGCCCAGCTGCCCTGCATTTCCAGAAAACATGTTGAGGCTTAGATCTGGGCTACCAGGGGAGCACTGTAAGCGGGCTTGGAGCTGTGTGTTCGCACTGTAAGGCTGCAACTTACTGCTGGGAGAGAAGGCACAACCCCTTCACTGAATAAGAAGCCGCCAAGGATTGGGACTGAATATCCTTTCCTCCTCCCCGAAGTTATGCTTTCCTTCTGTAAGTTCCATCCCGCGTCATCATCTGAGGGCATCTATCTGATATTAAAAGGTTTGTGAGAACAGCTGGAGAGGGGCCAGGGAAGGATTCCAAGATGCAAATGCTCTGGGTGATTTCTTGGTTGGCTTTAAATCTGAGACCTAGAGTCTTTTTTCAGATTAAGGAGGTGTTTAAATAAACTTGTGTTGGGGGAGTGTTAGTTTCTTGGGCATTTATTTCTGTGTGTACTATTTGCTTTGTTTTGTTTTCTTCAGACTTTGAAACATTTGTGAAAGTACGGGAGGAACACGAGTTGTAAAAGCTGAATGCCTTTAGTTGTCTTGACAGCCGTTTTGATTTCCCTATAATTTGTGTCATATTGGGAAAGAAGTCTTAAAAATAACTAAAATTGATTTGGAAGAAACAATCCTCATTTCAGAGCCAAATTTAAGACGAATCCAGAGTTAAACAACACCTCTTTCCAGGGGTACTGTTGGAGGTGGTCAAGCTTGTTTATTGGCAATTGATAAAACAGCAAGTGTGTATCATGAATATATTTTTGATAAATGGAAAATCTTGGAGATGTAATCTGTCCTTTGGACAAAATAAAATTTCAGCATCTAATGCTACTGAGGGATAGGAAGTAGGTTGTAATTTTAAGTGTTTTGCCTCTTGCAACAATTCTTTATGTGATGATGGCGAGCATGGAGGTTAGCCAGAGGAGTTGCATAGTCTAAAAGTACTGGTCAGTGACCATCCATGCTGTACGAGATTATCATGTAGCTGCTGGAGAAATGTTCACTGGGCTAGCTCATGTTAACTGTAGGCTAGTCCAGCTGTCTCGTAAAGCTGGGTGATTCACAGGGCAATTAGTTTCACCGTGTAATGCAAGTTTTTAATGGTACAAATTGAAATGTGATGTCCTACTTCGGATGAAACTATACTCTTTGGAAGGCAAAGCTAAAGTTGCCCTCTGTGTCATGAATGTGGTTCCGTCTCACCAGGATTCCGGCATGAGATACGTTTTTCTATTCCTGGAGGAAACCGTGTGGATTTAGGAATGCCGTTGATTTCAGGTTAGGCTATGCAGCCCCTCTCACAGGCAGTTCAGAACTCCGAGAGCCCACCTGTCCCTAATAAAATGCCTGGTAAAAGAGGTAGGGCTAGAGGAATTGAGCAGAACAATCCAGGCAGTTTCAAGATTCAGTAACATGCTGATGTTTGCAAATGCCTCAGACTGTGTATATTTGTGTATATGTGTGTGTGCGTGTGTATTTGTGCGTTTGTGTGTATCTATATATTTCCAACATTTTAGCTATTTCGGGTAGTTTTTCAAAACAATACTTTCACTTTGTAGTTTGGTTGCCCTTTACTTTCTTCTTCAATTTTGAACTGAGTCAGGGAGGACATAGGCAAAGAAAAAGTGGGGCTGCCTTCGTGGGCTTTTCTGGGGATTTGTGGGAATGGAGTGGAGGCGTCAGAAGACTTGTATTTGCATCTCTGGCAGGGAGTGATGAAGAGCATGGCGATGCTGTAACACCAGGGAAACTGATATGCAAGCAGGGTATTTATTTCCCTTATAAATAATCTAATTTGTCAGTGTTGCTCGACACCCCCCTTCAAATATAACTGAAGAATCACTGCCTACCTGCTTTCTTTCGCCTTAAGTACTGGACAGTTGCAGCCTCCCCTTGCTCAGTTGGCGTCTGTCCTGTGTGTGCAAGTTGGTGGGATATGTAATAGTTCCATTTCTCAAGAATAGCTCATGTTTTGAGTGTGCCGTCTCAGACTTGCAAGACTAATGGACCCTTTTAATGACTTAAGCCTCACTCTTATCTCCTATTGAAATTTTAGTGCAGCGTTTTCAATAATTGTTCCTTTGCACTTACTGTGCAGTGATTTAAGAGTTTGCTGTTCAGTCACCGTGGATACTTTTGTTACTTATGCTATCGATCTTGCATTCATGACTTGGAGTTAAAAATAAGGCTCACATAGGAGAAAGAAGCAAGGAAAATCCCAGTCAGCAATCCGATTGGGATTACAGTAAAAGCCGGGGAAAATAATAAATAGTTCTGAAATTCCCTCCCCACCCCCATAAATATTTTACATAGTTAAAAATTACATGTGCCAAGGATGAATAGCCATTAATAATTTATCCAGAAATAAAAGCAAAGCAGCTGGGAGGCTTCTCCTCAGATTAAGGAAGAGAGGCTGTGGGTGGTTGTCAGTACAACAGACCTGAGCTGCTGGGTTACAGTTTGGTTAAGAGGAGTGTGCTGGTATGAAGGGCATGTTCCTTGCTTGAGTGCATCCTGGCTATTTGTCAGAGCCTGGCAGAAGGTTGTAACCATGTACTCTCTCCAGCTCTAAGCACCGTATGTCTGAATCATCTCCCCTTTCCATCTGGCCCACCACATTTCTCCACTGCTGGAGTGGTGAGTCGTTGCCAGTGGTCATGTCAACCTCACAAATTGTCCATGGTTGGCCAGAGAGGTGCTATGTCTGAACCCTTTGCCATCAGGGGAGAAAATGGGAGGCTGAATGCACTCAGGAAATTCTATGTGGCTGAAACGAAAGATGTTTTTAGGCCTGAGTCAACCAGATGGAGACTCTGGGGGAGCTTACAGCCAATGAGAGGCTGGGGCTGGCTCCATGAGAATGCTCTGGAAAAAGGAAATAATACACCTGAAACAAATGAGCAGAACTGAGAGACAAATATTAGAGCCCCCTCAACGGTGTATTGAGGAAACCTGGGGAAAAGGGCGAACACAATCCACAAAGTGTGAAAGGGCTGTTCAAGTTCAGCCTGGCGTTTGTTGTGGATCAGCTGTCTTCCTTAAAATGCCTGAGAAAAATAGGAAAAATTACTTAGTGGTATGCTGATTATTACAAGAAATACTTGATTGAGGAAGCTTGTAATACAACAGCTAGGGGTAAAAAAAAAAAAAAAAAAAAAAAAAAAAAAAAAAACTAGTGGGAAAATTCTAGACCAGAAGCCTATTTCCCCGGTCTAGAATAGACACATTTGTATATTGTCATAAGAAGGACTTTTGTTTTTCCCCTGGGAGGTTGAGAACATTCTCACGTCAGCATTTACACTTTTGGTTGTGGCTGGACCATCAAGTTTCACCTCTAAAGCAGTATGTTAGGAAAACAGTTAAGCAGCAAGGTTATGGGGAAGGAAATGAGCAGAAAACAGCAGGCAGCAGAGAAAAACATTCCTCTTTTTTTCATGTTTTCAGTAGAAACATTTAACTCGTCCTAATTAGTTTGTACTGAGTGATCTGTTATGGGGAATTAGGTCCACTAGAGTCTTTCTAAACACTCTGGAGGTGTTTCTATCTTCCTGAGGCTGACAGGAGGAGAGAATAACTCAGGAAGGCACTTGTTACTGTAGACTCCCCTTTTTAAAGCATGAAGTCATTGCCATTATGTTTTATTACAAATGAATCTAAATGACATGCAGTAAATTACTACATAACGGGGATGGAGAACATGACAGGTGAATACTGTCAGAAGGGATCATGTGCAGGAACCACAAACCGAACAGAACTTGGAAACCCATTAAGATTTCTTTCTCAAGACAGGGTCTCTTTTAAATTCATACGAAGCCCTTATTTTAAGGAAATGGATTCCAAATTTGATCAATATGCCAGTAACATGGAATCCTTATTACACTCTTAAATTTTAAGCAAAAAAAATATTTTTAAGGACTTTATTAGTTGCTGTAATTATATGGAAATGAGATGGGTTTATTTAAGGGATAAGTTCCAAAATTCATGAGATAATGACGGCTTGCAAAGTTACCATTTTGTGGGTGGCATAATTGTTCCAAAAAACAAATGAAAAATTTAAATTAGTGGTTTCTGACTTCCATTTCAGAAGATTTGGTCACAGCTGTTTTTGACTAAAACCTCCCCTGATAAGACAAGATGCATTGGCGTGTGTGTGTGTGTGTGTGTGTGTGTGTATGTGTATGTGTATGGGTGTATTTCACACTGGAGCATCAAAAGGTGCCTTTTTACAGCAAACATCCAAATTTCTTTCCGCATTCACATCTTGTATGTTTTCCCAAATCTTTTCACATCATTTAAAAGGTAAAACATTAAGTATTGGTTTAACAAGATGGATATTAAACTCTTTTTTTAGCACAGCTGGCTTCAAGTTTAACAACCATTATATACATTAGAGGTTTTAAAAATCAAGTCATGAGGATAATTTTTAAGCCTTTTTCTGCTTAAGAGAGAGTGATGCTTGTATAAGCAGAAACCTGTCTCTACTTTGACCTTGAAAAAGAGACGTTTCCATTTGTATTACACTATGAAAAACATGTCAAAAAACAACAAAGGTCATAGCAGCTGCCCTCTCTTTCTCTCTGACTCTCTTTTAAAAAAGCCATTACATATCATTTCCCACAAAGATTAGTTTTGCAACAGAATTTCACACATGATTGGTGGCATTAAGAGAAAATACAGCATGAGAGGTGGCTAGAAATATCAAAGCTTAAAGTGGTTGAGATCATGCTTGAACCAAATTGCTAGGGTTGAAAATAGGAAGACGCTTTGCTCTGTCACAGCGTTAAAATCGTTATGAGGCAGCTGGAAGTCGGGCTTCATGGCATGTGAGCTTCAGGTTCACACAGCTTTTAAAATCTAGGGTATTTCCGAAACCCTCTTGACTCCGAAACCTGAAATGCACACGAACCTCCATCAGAGCCCTGGAGGGGATGCGCTGAGCCCCGAACCCCTTCTCCTTGTCCGCCTTTCAGTTTTCTCTTTTTTCTAGCCTGGCAGTATCCCATTTCTGTAAGAAAGGAGAACAGAGAAGAGTAACCTGGGCAAGGTCAGGAGGGAGACCCAGGTGTCAGGCCTGGAGCTCTGAGCACATGCTGCCCGCCCCAAAGCACCACTGTACCTGGTGGGAGGGGAGGGCTGTGGGGCGGGAGTGGGTTTGGTTGGCTCCAAGTTCTTTTACAGGATGAATCACGTTCGATGCGTATCCTCCGCAGCCTGTTTAGCTCAGTGCCAGGCACATAGGTGTTGATTGTGCATGACTGAGTGAGTTGGAGAATTAGGGAGGAACCAATTCCACTTCCTCAGCAGATCCTTTAAGGCTGATGTTCCCTATGAAAACTGGTCCATGTGTGTTGACAAACACTCTTCTTGGCTCCTGAAACATTTTAGCTGCCTTTTTCTTGTCTTTTTGTTTTTTAATCTTTAAAGGTAAGGACTAGTCCTTAGAAATCCGATCTGAAAATAAATGTAAGGAGTTCTACAATCTTTTTTCACTTCTTTCTTCATAGAACTCTGCAGTGTAAAGAGTAACATATCTATAGAATATTAAGACCAGTGTACAAAAATGTCTGAAGAATACCTAAAAGCATCATAGGAGATGGTAGAATTGCACTTTGTCTTCCGTTCGCTTGATCACAACTTCGGTTCTCAGCTTTACTTGGCTTCAGGGAGTTTGCCCCAGATGTTGATGTCCTCTTGCCACGGGCTAGATGGGCAGGACTGCCCGCTATGTGCAAGCAACCAAAACGTCCAGAAGGCCACCAGTTTTGAAGATCATTTGTGAAAGCTGAAGAAAATGGAGATCATTTGGACTACTATTTGCAAGGCTTTTGCAAAAATGTGCTTCACACTTACCTTTTTCATATTCATGTGTTTTGCTGGTGAGAGAAAGTGCTTGTGGCAGATTGCCCTGAGGAGAAAAGTGCCACATGCGTGTAAACATACTTTGATAAACATCATCCCCTACACTTACATCGCGATTTGTATTTCTCAAAATGCATCAATACTATGCTTTTTTTTTTCAATCCTTAAAATGACCCATTGCAGGGGGTAGATAAAATATAATTATTTCTATTTTGAGATGAGGAATTTGAGCCTCCAGTGACTGAAAGAACATTCTCAAGGTCACACAGCCAGTAAACGTTAAGGCCAAGACTCCAATTTGGTCCTTCAGAGTCTTACTTCGGTGCTCTTTACTCTTTACAGAGGAGTAGAGGGGAATATTTCTTATGAATGGAGGATTACTTGTAATAATAATGCTAGGAAAAAAATATTCCAGCTGATAGGCTAAAGAAATGAATACAAAAGATTGGGAAATAAGATATATTTGTGTGTTGACTTTGAAAAATCAAAAGTAATAACAGAGGCCTGACATAATTCATACTTTTTTTTTATTCTGCCTTGTTTCTTGTGTCAAATGATTACTAATAAACACAAGTAGAATATTAGATTAGAATACTAATCGGCCTCAGGCAGGACCCGGCTTTCTCCACTGCCTCTGTTTTTTCCAAGGCAGCATCAGCTACTAAGGCTTGTATTAATTGTACAGCTGTATATTCCTGCTGTGTCACTATTTAACTCAATGCTTACAAAAAGAAAAATTCCAAGTCATTTGTGCTCCAGACTCTTTGATGTTTACAGTGACACCATCTCCAGTGTTTGGGTGTTCAAGATGGAACCCCAGCCTGGTCTTTTTTCTGTGACTGATAAAGAGAAACAAACAGCCTGTGAGAATTTAGCTGCTCCCCTTACTGGCTCTGTATTCTTGGGCAAGTCACCTCACATTTTTGATATCCAGGTTTTTGTAAAAGAAGAATAATGATAATGTGTTTCCCACAGTTCTATTTTGAGGACTAAAATATACAAGGCATATAAAAGTGCCAAGCCCCAGGAAGTACATGGTAAGCCGCCAGTAAAATGTGATTCTTCCCTACTTTTTTCCCCTCTGTATCCAACCCAATATACAAATGTATAAAATTGAAAAAAAGGGTTTATATCTCTTGGGGTCAAATCAGAAGACAGGAACCATGCTAACTAATTCACAAAGAAGGACTTTTCATGCAGGTGGTTTGTTCTATGGATGATAGAATTGCTGGGAAGCCACATGGGGGCTGGTGAGGCAACCCAGAGATTAGCAATAGCAAGAAACTAGTAGTTGTAAGATGGAAGGACAAGAGACGTGGTCCCGAAGGCCAGGGCCCGGGGTCTCCTGGTGGGAGCTGGAGTCGTGGCAGACCTAAGACGTTGGAGGTAGAAGACTCGACCTTAGGCATAGAGAGAAGTACCCTGGCTTCTCCCTTTTGCCCACCCTCCAGTACGCTGCCTTTGCCCCTCATTGGTGGAATCGAACCAGAGGCCAGGCAGCGTGGGCACTGCACCCTGCAGGTGTCAGCTCCTGGGCAGTCCAGGGAAAGTTCAGGAAATAGACCTCAGGGTAAAGTGGCCAAGGACCTGGAAAGAGATCTTACACCTGATAGGAGTGGCAGTTTACATGTGACAGTGTCTCTGGAAGAACATCTCAATTTTCAGCCAGAGGTTTGGTTAGGGGACATACAAGTAAGAGGGAAAGGAATAGAGCTGAAGAGCTTTCAGCAGTCCCCACCAATCCCCAGGTTTCTGTACCTACTTTGTCACTTTCTGGTTCTGTGACGGGGGACAAATTAGTAAATCTGTCTCTGCGTCGACTTTTTCATTTATACAGTGGGTTATAGAGGCTGTCTGACAGTGAGGTTCAATGAGTTGTTGAATGCAAGCTTCACAATATGCAAAGCACCATGTGAATGGGCCTTGTTATGAGGATGTGAAAAACCAAGTGGATTAGAAAGAGCGGAGCTTGGAAAAATAGCAGCTTGGAAATACATGTTCAGCTATGCAGTTTAGCATTCCAGCAGAGATCTCTGAGTGCACTGAGAAAGGGAACATTTGGATACATCCTCACATAGCCCCTTGCATGGTGGGGTCAGATGTACCTGTGAGGCCATATATAATCGGTTCTTTGTTATTATTCTATAACAAAGGGAAATTGCAGGAGCAAAGGCAGGGGAGAGAAAGCGAGCTGGGCAGGAAACCCTCCGTAAAGATTCTCTACCCCCATATTCCTTCCTGTCCAAGACTCTAACGGGAATAGACACGTTGAAAGCTCAGGGAGTTTATTAATAGTTGCTTGGGAAGGGAAGAGGGATTTGATATCGATTTTTACCTGTTCTTCTATGTGTTTCTGGACTTTTAAAGACTGATTTCTTTGGCTGACTGGCCCTGCTATTAAAAACAAAACAAAACAAAACAAAAAAACCTAAGGCAAAACATTCTGCCCTTCCCATATGGCATTATTAGCATTTCTCTCAAAGCCTTCTTGTAAAGCCTGCGACAGTTCATAACTTACGGTGCCCTTGTTTAGAGGCATCACCACAGTGACTGCTGGGGAGCATTGTCCTTGCAGGGCACGATGCACGACACAGAAGGCAGGTGGTTACCACTAGGTGTTTCACTTAGCTGCCGTGAGTGATGGTGAGACACACCTTAGACAGCTATGGCGATTCTTAGGAGTGTGTCCTAAGGTTATCAGTTAGAAGGCAGCTTGTTTAAAATATATATGTATTTTTTTTTTCTTTTTTAAAAAAAGTTCAAGATCCTATACACTAACCTTCTGGTAAACTTCTTCTCCTCCTCCTCCTCCTCCTCCTCCTCCTCCTCCTCCTCCATCTCCGTCTCCTTCTCCTCCTTCTCCGTCTCCTTCTTCTCCTTCTCCATGGTGTCTTGGGTTTTCCTCACTTTAAAATGCTTAATAAGTAAGAAAGTTATAGTGCGAAGCCCAAGGCATGGAATTGACGGACCTCTTGGTTTCCTGAGAGTGTTTCCCAACTCCTGTTAATGGAGAGCAGTCCTGGTGCTGACAGGTGATGGGGCATTACTGACAGAGAAGGGGGCTTAACAGCCTGAGTGCCTGCTTTGTGCCAGGCGCTGGCGTGACTTAATTCATTGCACCTCACCACCATCCTTAAGAGATGATCAGTGGATCTAAGTCCTGGCTGCACAGGGGCGCCTGGGTGGCTCAGTTGGTCGAGCGTCCGACTTCGGCTCGGGTCATGATCTCGTGGTTCATGAGTTGGAGCCCCATGTCAGGCTCTGTGCTGACAGCTCAGAGCCTGGAGCCTGCTTTGGATTCTGTGTCTTCCTCTCTCTCTCGGCCCTTCCCCTGTTCAAGTTCTGTCACTCTGTCTCTCTCTCTCTCTCTCTCTCTCAAAAATAAATAAACATTAAATCCTGGCTGCACAGTGGAATCCCCTGGGGAAATTCTGAATAGATGCTATTGTCAAGGCCCTACCACAATCCGTAAATCTACTTCTATGGGGATGGAGCCTGGGCATCTGCATTTTCTTTTAAAATACCCAGGTTGATTCTGAAGGACATCCAGAATTGAAAATCACTGAGATGTGTAATTTTAACCACTTTGCAGAGCAAGTCCTGTATGCTAGGAGTTCCCAGCTTGCCCCAACTCACCCTGGCAGCCAGGTCAGGAATTCATCCCAAGTCCACCTGACTCCGAAGCCTGTGTTCTTTCTCCCTCCACACGCTGACTCACTCCCCTTAGGGAGATCATCCCGTGGCCTCAAGTCCGGGCCTGATTGCAGCCATCTTGGGCTGCCCCCTTGCTTCCAGGGTGGAAGTCCCTAGAAATGGGCCCCCTCCTTTCTACCTGGGGTTCTTTATGGTGCTGGCACCCAAAACAGGTTCAGTGCAGCAGGAGTCGATTCAGAATCACAGTCGGTATGGTTCTGGAAAGAATTTTAGAACTCTGCTTCTCAAAATTGAACGTTCATGCACATCACCTGAGGACCAGAGTAAAATGCAGCTCTTGATTCAGTAGGTGTGGTTGTGGCCTGTGATTCCTGGCCTGTGATTCCGCCTTTCTAACAAGCTGTCAGTGCTGCTGGTCCACCAACCACACTCTAAGTAGTATGGCTTTAGAGATCATATATCTGAGCTACAGCTTTCTGCAGATAGGGGGACTCAGGTCTAAGTGTCTCACCTCAATCTCCCTATTTCTTTTTTTTTTTTAATGTTCATTTATTTTTGATAGAGTGCATGCAGGGGAGGGGTAGAAAGAGGGGGACAGAGGATCCAAGTGGGCTTCGGGTTGGCAGCAACGAGCCCGATGTGGGGCTCAAACTCACAAACCACGAGATCATGACCGGAGCTGAAGTTGGATGCTCTACAGACCAAACCCCTGGGTGCCACTCTACCTCCTTATTTTTTTCCTACAGGATACTGTATGGCCCATGGTGTGAGTTCCAAGTCAGGTGACTAACCATCCTACTTTGCCTGCTGCTGAGGGGGTTCCCAAGATGTGGGCTTTGAGTGCTGACACTGAGAAAGTCTCATGCAGACTGTGATGAATTGATCACCCTGGTTTCAGTAGATCAACATGCAAGACCAACTTCCCCAGGGAGAACTTGGGCAAGTAACTTGATCTCGTTGAGCCTCAGTTTCCCTCTCTGTGAAGCAGAAATAACAATTGATACTGCCTAGAATAATCGTAGGTATTAAACTAGGTGGTGCATATAAAGCACTCTACACACTTGTCTCTTTGAGCCTCAGTTTACCTCTCTGTGAAGTAGAAATGATAAATAATACTGCCCAGAATAATTGTAGAAATTAGGTGCTGCGTGTAAGGCACTTGACATGCTGTCACAATGTTCATTCTCACTAAATGCTGGCTGTGCCTATTACCTGGAATTCAGAGACCTGACTCAGCACTCCCCTTCATTACTGAAAAGAAGAAATGCCCCAAAGGTCAAGCGTGAGTGCTCACGGATCATCTCTATTGTACCATCTGTGTGCAGAGAGGGCAGCTTGTAAATCACGTCCTGCCCTGAGGTCTGACGGGCAAGCGGGGGTGAAGCATTCTCCGTTCAGGTTATGGTTTGCCAACCCTGAATATCAGCGCCAATGCTTTTTATTTGCTGTTTAGGGAAAGAAAGGCCTGGCTAAGGCCCGTCCACCTTGGGACATTCTGAACTGGCCCCTGGTGTTCCTGTTGACCTTGTTCATCCATTAGTGTTTCCCTGAGCCCTGTAACAACTTATGAGGGCAGCTGCCGCTAATGACTGTGCCTTCCATCTCCTGACCTGTCATTGTGTTAACAATCGATATCCTTCAAAACACACACCAACAGATAAGGCAGCACCCACACCACGCCTTCTACTAAAATGGCCCACGGAGAGGAAAAAATAAAGACCTCTAACTCGCACGCTTCCTAGCACAGAGCCTGGCACACGGACACTGGATTCGTTAAGTGTTTATTGAGTGCAGTGCCAGCCTGGGGGCATCCCTCTTTCGTGCCGGTCAATTTCTCGTAGAGACGGGAGGGGCCGCTTCCTCCTGTGCAGTGGGCTGGTGTTGAGTGCTCGAGGCTGGCTTTGCCAGTCCTTACCTAGGAAAAGCCATTTCACTCACCTCCTGTCAAATGCCATCAGCTTATCAGAACACTTACTGTGCCAAATATGTGACTATTATGTGTGAGGCAAGGTGCACTTTTGTTTTCCTATTGTGACTCGTAAGTGGGACTGCTACAAGCAGCAAATTATTGCACGGTAGGGGTTACCAGGCCTGAACTGCAGCCGACTAGCATTTTAGACAAGAAGACAAACGAACAGCAGAGCAGAAGCTATTCTTGCTTTCCTCCAGCGTGACGTGCAATTGCAGAAAGGGCCCTACACTTTCACGTGTGTCCATTTTAGAGGAAAAATTGGCAGATTTTGTCTCCGGTCTCATCTCTGCTTACTTGTAGTCAGACCCTCATGCCATTCTAAAAGGGCATTAAACCTAGGGAATCAAAGTGCCCATTTCATAGACAGAAAAGTAGAGGCCAAGTGATTAGTAAATGCGCGTATCTGGCCAGGACCAACGCCCAGACTAAAAATTAAAACCCAGGTCTTGATTCAGTGGTGCGAATTTGGATGAATTGTCCGGGACCTCAGCTTCCAAAGCTTCCAAGTCAGTAGATTGGATAAAGACCAGTCACCCTACCTCACAAGGCAGCGCTGGTAACTACTAAAAATAGTCCAGGTTTTTTAAATGCTTAGTGCCTGCCATCACTGCTCTAAGTATACCCCCTTAACTCATCCTCATAGCATCCCTGTGATGGAAGATGATCACAATGCCTATTTTACAGATGAGGAAACGGAGCTACAGAGAGGTCAGGTAATGAGAGTACAGTAAGTGGCTGAGCTGAGGCATACCTAACATGTCTGGCTCCCCAGCACCGGCCCCACCATCCTGTGCTGTGTGACCTTGAGTAAATCTCAGCCTCTGAAAACCACAGCCCAGGAGCATAGTCTCACTATTCAGACCGAGCAGCAGGTTTCTGAAGCAGGCAAAAAAACAAAACAAAACAAAACAAAAAACCTAACAAGCAAACCAGCCGACTAGCAAAACTCCTCTTGGTTTGCATGTCAAGCAGCCACCTGGTGGTGGGGCTGAGGCCAAGATCAAGGAAAAATTCCCGGTCCCTTCCAGAAAGTCTGCCTAAGGGCAGGACATAGGAAATCTTGTTCATAGAACATGTAACACCAGTCCTACTCGTGCTGCAAAATCAAGCCTTATAAATAATGCCATCACAATGACAACTGGCTTCTATGTGCTGGGAGAAAGGCTATGCCCTTTCCCTGTGTGTTTGTGCCTGATAGAGGGACCACACTCTTGCAAATGGAACAGTCTATTTCCTTTCTCACAGACTTCTTCCTGGGTACATCATGCAATGTGCCATACATGGGGTGATCTTTTTTTTAAAAATCAGTTAATATCTGAACTTATTTTAGGTCCATGGAGCACCAGGAAACTGAAAGAGACAGTGAATTCTTTTTATACCCATAAGAGAATATTTGCTATTTTTTTTGAAAAAAGTAATACATGCACAATTTTTTAAATAGAACATTATAAAAGGGTAAATAGTGAAAACTTAATCTTCCTTCATTCTTGTGCACTTTCTTACATTTGAGAGGCTAAATTCAATGGAAGGTGGGGAGAGGGGATGGGGGAAATATTGAAGGTGGTCAGGAGGTAAAAACTTCCAGTTATAAGATAATTAAGTCCCGGGGATGTAATGTGAAGTATGGTGACTATAGTTAATACTGTATTGTATATTTTAGGGTTGCTAAGGGAGGAGATCTTAAAAGTTCTCATCATAAGAAAAGAAATTGAAACTATGTGAGGTGATGGATGTTAACTAAATTTATTGAGGTCATTTCTCAATAAGTACATACATTAGGTCATTATGTTGTACGCCTTAAACGTATATAATGTTATATGTCAATTACATCTCAATAAAACTGAAAAAAAATAAATTCTGTGGACGGGTATATGTGTATACCCACCCTCTTATTTTTATATGGAATGGAAACATACCATGAACCTTGTTTTGCGTATTGCTTTCTTTAGTATATTTGATGTTTCTCATTCCCTTTATTTTATAGCTGCATAGTATTCTAATGCAGGAACATATTGTGATTTCTTTTACTGGCCCTTTTAAAAGAGAAATAACTTCTTTCCACTCTTTTACTGATAAAAGCAATGAATATCATTGTGCATACATAATTTTTTGTGTGCATGAACACACATATATATAGGGTAAATTCTTAAAAGTAGAATTTATGGGGCAAGGCATATTAAATTCTCATGGGTGTTGCCAAAGTGCCCCATGGAAAGTTTTTACCGATTGATTTCTACATATATTTCTAAAATTAAAGAGTAGAATAACTGCTTTCTAAGTGGTAAACTATTTATGTGAACACCCCCTTGCAGACTTCTCAAATGTGGTTCTCAGACTGAAACAAAATGAAATGGCTTTCTCCTGTTTTGTCCTTGCTTCCCCTTCTCCAGTCGGTTTCTCCATTTCACTTCCATTGTGCTAATTCCATATGGATATTAGTTTCAACTTCCAAAAAAGTAGTGGTGTCACAAAAGGGAAGATGCTGCATGCTTTAAGAATGGGGGGTCCATGGGGCGCCTGGGTGGCGCAGTCGGTTAAGCGTCCGACTTCAGCCAGGTCACAAACTCGCGGTCCGTGAGTTCGAGCCCCGCGTGGGGCTCTGGGCTGATGGCTCAGAGCCTGGAGCCTGTTTCCGATTCTGTGTCTCCCTCTCTCTCTGCCCCTCCCCCGTTCCTGCTCTGTCTCTCTCTGTCCCAAAAATAAATAAACGTTGAAAAAAAATTTTTTTAAGAATGGGGGGTCCATGGGGCACCTGGGTGGCTCAGTTGGTTAAGCATCTGACTCTTGGTTTCAGCTCAGGGCATGCTCTCACAGTTTAGTGAGTTCAAGCCCCACTTTGGGCTCTGCGTTGGCAGCACTGAGCCTGCTTGGAATTCTCTTTCTTTCTCTCTTCCCCTCACCTACTTGTACTGTTTCTGTCTCTCAAAATAAATAAATAAACTTTTAAAAATTAAAAAAAAAAAGAATGGGGATGCATACAGCAGGAAATTTTCACCTTTTAAATAAAATTGTACCCTTCCCCTCAAAACCAGAAGGCTAGCCCTTGAAAGATCTCTATCAATTAGACCTTAAGCCAAATATGGTTAGAAGTTTCATTTTCTTCGGAACCAGTGGGCCTTAAAAGGTAAAGACACATTTGCATAATTTCATATTTCAGTATTTTTTTCTTCTGTCCCTAGCCCCATGTTTTTCTTTGACTTTTTCAGCATCTCTATTTACAACATATTAAGCTTAGAAATAATCTGGAATGTCTGTAGCATGTTTCTATGGTAAAAATGCCACAGTTATTTAAAAAACAAAATCCAAACAGTGATTATGGTTACCATTTATTGAGCTCTTTAGTTCTTTACAAACCTCAACTCATTCCCTAAAGTAATGATATCGTTTTAATGAACTAGATGTCATTCTGTCTACTTTACAAAAGAAGAAAGATGTGTTTAAAGGTTTAGTTTCTTGTCCCCAAAACAGATTGAAAATGGCAGGCAAAGGATTCAAGCCCAAGACCATCCAGCTGGACATCTGGTGTGTCAAAATGCTGACACCACCCTTTGGTATTTTCTGTCCAACGTACTACTGTGAGCCACTTCTGTAGAATCTTGATAGGAGGGGACATTTATATAAAGCGGACGTTCTCATTTTCCCTGTCCTTGCTATTGAAGAGTCCTACGGATGATCACAGCAATTCCTGCTAAAACGTAGACAATGCTAAGAGCCTTATCCTGCGGTAGGGGACCTGTGGAGAGAAGGGCAGCCAATCCTCTTTTCTCTCTTCTGTTGAAGAGATGGTCTCCTTTGTTACCTGCTGTCTCTTTGGGCCATCCAAGCAGTCCCCAGTGTTGTCAAAGCCAATGAAAATTAAATGAAGGAAGTCAGTAAAATACTGCATTTAATGATGTGTTATTCAGGAGTGCTGTGCAGAACTTACTGTCTAGTGTCCTAATTTATGTCCCCTCTGTTCACCGAGCTGTTTGGAGTTCTCTCCAATCCTGGTGACCATACAAACCTTGTGCAACATGCAGAAGAAGCATCTCACGAATCTAGATGGCAGCTTGAGATCTCATCTGACATCCTACATTTATAAGTAGGAAATTCTTATAAATGAGAAAAGGAAGAGAACAGGTGTAACTACTTACTTACCCCAAATAGTCAGTAGTGAGTGGTGGAGCTGGGCTACCTAGAATTGGGATCTACTGGTTTCCTTCCAGTACTTTGTTCTTCTTGGGATGGAAGGGAGATGCTCATTGTCTCATTTTTTTTCTTCAAAACAAATCTGGGAGATGGGCATTTTATAGATGAGGAAATGGAGATTAACTTACTTCCCCAATGTTATATAGAAGGTGTGAGAGTCCAGGGTTGAATCCAGGCTCACATGCTTTCTATTCCTTCTCTTTGCCTCCTGGACGCAAGGCTCCGGTCTGCCATTGTGTGCATTAGGTTTAAACGTGAATTTCTCAGGGTCTCAATGAGTTCAGAGATTCCTCCCAGCCTTAAAATTCTTGGATCCTACAATAGCTTTGGGGATGAAAGGGTAGTACTCGTTGGAGCAATAAATCACTGCAGCCCACACAAGTCCCAAACGCATGAGCAAGTGTCCCTCATTCTATCCCTCACTGTCTGCAGAGCACATCATTTATCTTTGTGGGAACTGCTATAATCGTCCCTAATGGGTTTCCTGACTTGATTCTTTTATGCTTCCAATTCAGCCAACATTTCGTTATCCCAAGGCATAGCCACAGCCATGATACCCCGCAACACACACATACTTAAATGCCTCCAGTGATTCCTGTGTCCTCATACAGAGCTTCCAAACTGCTTATCCCAGGTGGTCAGTACTGTCCAGGTTTTGGCCCCAGTTTACCATGCAGGTTCATTTTTACACAACTACCCCTATCTCATCCTAAACTCTATAGAATCCCTCCCTGCTTCTTACCCCTTTTGAGACTTTGTCTCACTTTGTCCTTCCACCTGATACATGGTTTATTTTTGCCTCTGTGTCTCCGAAACTCTAACCCATCCATTATCTTTTTCACTCTTACTCTTTTCTGTCCTTTAAACACTTAGTGTGAAAGCCTAATCTTAGGAATTCTTCAAGGAGGTCCACTGCAAATGCACCTCCTTAAGGAAGACCGTTGAATTCTTTACAAACGCAGTAAACACCCTCTCTGAATTTCCATGTCTGGTGTTGCCAAAACCTACCTGAACAGCTTGGAGTGCTCGAAAATTCTGTTTCCTGTTCCCCTCTCTAGATTTACTGGATCAGAATCTTTAGGGGTAGAGCCCAAGAATCAGTATTTTCAAAAGCGACCTCCAAATTTAGTATCACAAGATGGTTGGCACTCCATAAATAAAGCTATAAATCCAATGCAATCACTTTTAAAATAACAGGATTTAATTGTGAACTAGGGGGAAAAAATGGTGCTACAATTTACCTGAAAGAAAAACCTAAGGAAACGCTCCAGGAAATTACGAAGAAAGAGTGGTCTAACAGGAGAGCTTACCTAAATTACATCATAAAACGATAATAATTAAATTGTTTGGCCCTACATAATAGGTAATAAAAAACAGATTAGAATATCTAGAAGTAAACCTCAATACTTAACGTATATAGAGACGCAGGCTATGATAAAAATGACATTTCAATTCATCACTACAAACAGTAACTATTGACTAAAATGGTGTGGGTACACCTGGATGAATATTTACACAAATAAATAAAGTGGATTCCTATTCCACCTCTTACACCAAAATAAATTACGGATTGAACAAAGATTCAGACATAAAAACTGACGCCATAAATTTATAGAAGGAAGCCTGAGTGAATAAATTTACACTCTGGCAATGGAAAAGGTTTTTGTAATCAGGACACAAATGCAAAACTATAAAGTTGGGAAATGATAAGTCTAATTGCATAAAATTAATAACTTGTGTTTGGGAAAAAGTAAGTTAAAAATGATGAAATTGGAAAATTATTTAAACACCAATGTCAGACAAATGACTACTTTTTTTAATTAACAAAGAGCTTATAAGAATCACTAAGAAAAGACAAACCATATCACAAGAAATATATATTGCCTGTGAAAATAAAGAACTGCATTCAATTTCACTCATAATTAACAAAATATACATGAAAATAATGGGATACATATATGTTATATACATATATGTGTGTGTTTGTATATATATATATAGTCCTTCACTTACCAGATTGATGAATATTTACAAGTTGACAAATTTTAAAAAATTGGGTGTGGGAGAAGCCGCTGTTATACACAGTGGTAAGGGAATAAATTTTTGCAAACTCTACACAAGATGAAGTGATAATATTTATATATGCATATCTTTATAGCATGTACTCTCTGCCCTAGCAGGTTTTTTTTTTTTTACTAGAAATATGCTTTATATTCCCAAAAAGGTCACGCACATAAATGATTAAGGATGTTGAATGCAATGTTGGTTTTTAAAGCACAAACTAGAAACAACAAAAATGAACATCAGTAGGGGAGACATTAAATTAAATTATGGTACATTCAAAATGTTGGAATGTTGCAGCCATGAAGAAAAATGGATATATCTTTATGTCGTGATATAGAAAACACCTAGAATTTAACACCAGTAAAAGGGGGCTCAGATATGTAAAGAGAAATCCCCAAAGAAATCCCTTTGGGAGTAACAATTTAAGAAGGTTCTTGAATAGCTATACTGATTTATCCATATGCATTTCCAAAAGGAGTCATAAGAAATCATTAGCAGTTGTTACATTTGGACAGGGTTTATGCTTTTTAAGTCATTTTGTGTGAATAAGAATGCTCCACTGCGCTAAGGGTTCATATCTGTTGTACTGATGTCTTTATACCCAGCATGAGGACAATGGCTGGCCATCAGAGGTGCTCGGTCACTATCTGTGGAAGAACTGCTTTATTTATTTCTTTTCTTTCATCAAGGGTAACCTGTCATTGGAATATGAGCCACTTTGGTTGTTGTTGTTCTCTTGTTTACATTTCTCTGCAGTAACAAGAATGATACGTGTATTAGCCAAGGATAATAAATATATTGGTATAAATATAGGTAAAAGCTTCCTTTGTGGTTCAGATGCTCAGGCAGCCTTTGAGAGCAGCACTAGTGTTTCGTCGTCTCCCCTTTGGGGGAAATGTCTCTCAGATAGCAAGACAAATGTTTGTGGTTGGGAATCGTCCCTGTTTTCAGGCTTCAGGCCTTGGCCAATAGAGTCCCCTCTCGCACAGTGCTGAGAAGTGATTTAAGTCCTGTGTTCTCTCGTCAGGTCGCCTGGTTTTAAGTCCCATTTCTTGTGCCTGTAAGCTTAGTGAACCAGGCCAGTTTCTTCACAGGGCTGTTGTTAAGTTAGAGAATGTGTGTAATGTGCATAATACAATCTTGTAGAGTAGCAGTTTGTCATCTAGCATGGAGGCACATAGCTGGTGAATGATTACTGAATGAATGGAGAACAGAGAAACAGAAGAAGCAGCTCCTGCTTTCTGAAGGGAGACCTGAGGCAGGCTACGCCCGCATCTTAGCTCAGGAGGGAGTACCATGAAAAATCTTCTGGTGATTTACTCAAACTGAATGTACAGTTAATCCCTTCTAGCTACAAGATCTTCCTGTCCATTTCTTGTTCCTCAGCCCAGTCACTGACGGGTGCGGTGCCTCAGCGGTATCACGAATGGCGTCATCGCTTGGGTTATTTAGGCACTTCCTCTATATTGCCGTGGCTTTCTGGGCCGTTGCTGTCCTTTTAAGCCTCCCTTGTTTTCCTTTTGTGCCAGGATTTCCCACCCAGTCAACTCAGGACTAGATTCTGAGAGAATACAGAAACCCAGATGGTAAGGCACTGGGAGAGCCCAAGATCTTATTTTTAAAGTACTTTGGGGGAGAGAGAAGCTTCCATCCCACTGGAGTTCCTCAGACTTGACAAGATTGCCAAAGTCCTTGAGTCACACTATCTTCCACTACTTGTGGAAATGACAGTTTTATCTTCAAATACAGTGAAGTGGGAAGATAATCCATTTTCACTGTGGTTTATAAGATAAGTGTTGCCTCTTCTTAATTTTAAAATAGCTTGAGTGAAGGCCTTTTAGCCAACAAGGAACAAACTCATATTTAAATAAATATGCCTTAATGAGCATTTAGCTTTTAGGGTTTTCTTGCTTTAAAATTCTTACCGTTGATGCGTCTTTATACCTCAAGAGGTAAGGCATACCTGGATACCTATAACTTTGATTTTTACCATCAGTGAGACCAGAATGGTAGAAGATCTCTTGCTCACCCCTCCTGAATCATTACCAGAGAGAGTGACTTGGCATGGAATGAAACAGAATTTCTATTTCCGCACTCGGAACAGAGGCAGTATAGAGCAGTAATTAAGAACATAGGCAATGAAGACATTCCGCCATTTTATTAGTAGAACCCTCACATACACTCAGTTCAGCCGTGTCCCAGGCACCGTTCTAGACACTAAGGGTGAATCCGTGAACAAAACAAAGACCTTTCCCCTTGAAGAATTAACATTTTCATGGGAAGAGACAGATATTAAGCAACAAAAAAAACCATAATTAATAAATTAAGTATACTATGTGTTAGAATAAATTAGGCTCTATGGGTGGCAAATGTAATTTAAGAGAGATCCAGCATGGCACTGGAAGGGTGGGCTGGCTTAAGGGAGTGGACCTTGTTATGAAGGTCATATCTGAGCCCAAATTTGAATGCACTGAGTCCCTCCTCTGCCACTGACTAGCTGAGTAGGTCAGGGGCCCCTGACCACACAGGCTGAGTTCTCTCACTTGTAAAGTTGGCAAAAATGTGTCTTATTGTGTGGTGGGAACTAAATGTTCAAACCCCAGTAAAGCAACGGATTTATAGCAGAATCTCAGCAAGCTGTAGGGTTTTTATTATTTGTTTTATTCCTATTCTTTCAGGTAGTCTAAACTTTTGTCTTACGAAGAAAGTAAAATAGTTTTTAATTGAAAAAAAAATTTTTTTAAGTGGCTATGTGCCTTGTGGTGATGTTGTATCTGCATTGAGCCTCTGTGACTTGGTAAAACTTTGGATTTTTTTTTCCTCCTGTACATGGAGCCTGAGAAAGATGCTGGTTGGGTGGGCGTCTGATCTTTTCTTCCTTTCATCTTATATAATATCGGGAAAACCACCTAGGCCCTAACCTGAGCAGGCTAGATATGAGGTGTCAAAGGAGAAGATAACACACAGCTGGGTAGACAGCAGGGTGAGCCATGATTGCATGGGCCTGGGAAGCTAGCCAGGGGCAGCAGGTCAGAGACCCACGCTGTCCAAAAGATGCGGCAAGCTCACAAGAGTTTCTTGAGTGGTGGAGAGGACGACAAGAACATCTGGTGAATGGGGCTGACTACACTATAGGTTTGGAGATAGTTCGGGTTACTTGAAGCTTTTAGAACCTTTGTTCGGTGCCAGCAGGCTTCAAAGCTGGTTTGAAAGCTGATGAAAAGGATCTGATGTTCTTGGTATGGAGGTTGGCAAGAGAATCTAGGTCATATCAGGGGA